>NW_020664455.1:2478959-2480797 GCF_002925995.2 Terrapene triunguis | reverse complement strand
CACAACATTCTGTAGGTTTTCACATAGCATTTACCACTAATGACTTCAGAACAGATCTCAAAAAGCCATTTCACACGACCAACCCCTGTTCCAATTCACTCTCTTCTGGTCTGTCAGCAGCAGAGACAGGTTTTTGTGCTAGCTTGGGTTGTCTTCTGAAGAAAGGCTGCTGAATTATTGGCACGGTTTGTGAATATACAGCCTCATGGAGTCAGAGAACCTCATGTTGTTCAAGCATTTTGGTTGAATTCTGGTCCTAAAAGGAGAGCATTTGTGTCATTACCTTTTCATTGCCTATTATTTTCAAGCCTCATATAGCACTTGTGTAAATGCCCTTCCATGGCAGAGCATTCAGAACTCCAGCTAGGCATCAAGGCGAATTCATCATGCACATTCTCCTCTTATTCACAGTAAGGGGATGCCATTAGTATTGGGGGCTGGGAATTTCAAACCAATTCCCAAAGGGATTCAAAACTCAATTGGAGTCTCTCCACTGATTTCAATGGAATAGAGATCAGGCTCTAGGGGCTGTGGGTTCCCCAATTTCCACTAATTTCTATCTCTTCAGCAACTTTTAAAATCTCACCCATAAGATCTTGTATTTATAGACTGAAAACTCCTCAGGACAGTAACCATCCATCTCTCTCCTGTTCATGGTCAAGCACACTGTTGACACGTAACAAACAGAACAACAATAATCTGATCCAGTCTTTTACTGGAACATATTCCAGTTCTGTACTCTGGTGAGAGTCCTTTTATGGCCCCAATGCATTATGGACTCAATGATCATCTTAAGTTTAGTTGTTGCCTGTGATAACAAAGGATCAGACCTTCTCCCAGAGCACAGCCCAAGTCACCATGTACGAGTGAACTATGAATCTAGTTGTTCATTTCTTGTTCCATGGGGGAAAAAACAGTCAATCATCACTAACATAAATGTGAAATCTGTAAAGTTTAGGGAGATCTTGTTCTAGATGTTTACAGACAGCATAAAACTGGCAGAGGAATTTCAACCCGTTGGGAAATCTTGTATACGGGGATGTTTGACAACTGGGATCGAAGAGTTTAGTTTAATGTCTGAATTGGGACCTGTCTCAAAGATGCCATTGGGTTCCTTCTCTCTCCCATCACCATTTCTTATTCTTGGCAAATGCCTCACAGACAAGGAATGATTCTAAAGCCAAAAAATTGTTCTTGGTGGGGTCTAACAGGTTATATCCAAGGGACCTCTTCAGGGCATGCACGATGTAAGAGGTTTTCCAGCTGAGTCATTAGCAGCACAGACCCAGGCTGAGTTTTCTTTGGATGAGGCATGAATTTCTGCCCCCCTCCAAACCTGCAAGTCCAGGCCAAGAATTTTTTTTTTCTTCTCTTAGGGCATCCCATGACCCGTGGGAGATTTATGAGTTCTGCAAAGAAACAGGTGTCAGAACAGTCATGATATGTTGGTAAATTCCATTCCTCTGGGCACAATCCAGCTACCGGGAGTCTGGGCAGACCCAGCACTTTGAACAGAACTCAGGCAAATTTCCACTTTGAGCTGCTTCCCAAACTAATGTCTTCAGCAAAATGGCCTTTTTTACCATGGTTGACCACTCTCAGGGAGAAATTTATTGCAGCTCCAGTGTCTGATCTGGATGATTCCTTAAATATAAGTATCAGGGGGTAGCTGTGTTAGTCTGTATCTACAAAAACAACAAGGAGTCTGGGGGCACCTTAAAGACTAACAGATTTATTTGGGCATAAGCTTTCGTGAGTAAAAACCTCACTTCTTCGGATGCAGAAGAAGTGATCCGAAGAAGTGAGGTTTTTACTCACGAAAGCTTATGCCCAAATAA
>NW_020664455.1:2395300-2478859 GCF_002925995.2 Terrapene triunguis | reverse complement strand
ATCCGAAGAAGTGAGGTTTTTACTCACGAAAGCTTATGCCCAAATAAATCTGTTAGTCTTTAAGGTGCCACCAGACTCTTAAATATAAGGTTATTTTTTTCTGAAATGATGGCATGGGAAGGAACACAGAGAACCTTTTGTATTCCCCTTCTATGTCACAGCAGAAGATCTGAACTGCACAGTGAATGATCAATAGATGTCTTTTATTAGGTGTTCTGCGCAGGCCAACTCTTGACCAGAGATAGATATCCTTCCCACTGCCAGTGTGAACAACCAACCCAGGCCCACTGAGAAGTTAACATAGGTGAAAAAAAGGAACTTTAAGTCCACCTATTCCAAAGATGTTCTTGCTAATTGCCCTGTGAATATAGAGAGAAGAGTAACATTATACACCTCAACAATGAAAAGTGATGCCAGAAGTTTAAAGGAGAAATTTACTGCATGAGAGCTTGACCATTGGAGTATTTTTCAAATATTGGTTTCAAGCTGTTGTGGAAGCCATAGCCCTCCCTTTGTCATGGAGGATAGCAGGAACAAAGCCCTGGCTGGGATGATGTAGTTGAGGATTGGTCCTGCTTTGAGCAGGGGACTGGACTAGATGACCTCCTGAGGTCTTGTCCAACCCTAATATTTTATGATTTTATGATTCTAACACACCGCCTTCTTCCTTTATTTTTTTCTAGTCTTCACCCTGTCCTAGAGTCACATTTCCACCCTTCCCATTAGCAGCCTGTCTCTGTTTCTTTCTCTTCTTGGTGTCATAAATAAGATCAAAAGGCCTGGGCATCCATTTCACCTCTCCATGGTGCCATTGGCTCAGCCTCCCTGGAGTTGTTTACTTCGTCTGAAAAACACTTCTTTGCCTGCTTCAGAAATGACCACCCCAGAGTTAGATTCCAATCCAAACCACCTACCCCCCTTCATGGATTCCTAGAGAGCTGGGCCAGAAAACACCACTTGCTTCAGCCAGCCTTCTGGATTTAGCTCTACATCTAATTCTCTCATACACCGTATCTACAGGAATGATGCTGCGACCGCCTCCCTTGGCTTTCCATTCCATTGGCTTCCTGCTATACCAAGGAAAGAGAACCTAACAGAAGCCATTCCTTGGTGGATTATTTTTTGTACACATTGTAGCTGAAATTTGGAGAAACAACAGAGGTATGTTGCCAAAATGTCTACATTAGACAGGACAGGGGTGCTGAGATCCAGCTGTGAAAATGTACAATGGATTTCATCACAAAGACCTTCCCAAAGAGAATCTGGATTGTGCTATTTGCAGCTCCACAGAGAGAGTTGGCATGAAGAGGATTTTTCCAGTATTTTCCCAGCAGGGTCCAGTGGCTTGTAGAGAGGTTCCAAAAAGCCCCATGATTGATGCATGAGTATGTGTAAGAGGGGAAAAAATCTCACTGCTTCTTCACCTCTAATTCCCACAGATTTGCAGGCTTCATAACAAAGCATGCTGGAAGTAACCACATTTCCTCTCTTGGACATCTCAGTGCTCCATTCTAGTATCTGAGCACCTTCCAGAAGCTCATTAAAAGATGTGACAAACATCTATTGCGTGTGCACTGGGGGTCCTTAGATCTGGTGTAATTTTTTTTGCTCTATCTGTCTTATAAATTATGCGTACTCGGCTATGTGTGTTTATATTAGAAAAGGCAGGTCAGAGAAGTGTGCCTTGCACTGAGAGAGGCAGGTGGAAAGGTTTGTGGTGCTTCTTAGGTCAGATGTTCATGCCGCAGCCTTGAACCAGTCTGAGAAAATGGTCTCCATGGTGGCTGGGAGTTGGAGGTATTGACCAGGGTCTTTCTCCAGGATCATTATGTGCTCATTTAGAGCTGCTGGGCCCAGACTGCTGAGTGCCTCGAAGATAAGGATCAAGAGCTTGGACTTGATATTGCATGAAAAGCTGATGTAGAGAGTGAAAGGCAGGTTTGTTGTAGGTTTGTGTGCTGTTTAAAGCTGGGGGAGGTGTTCTGTGAGGGACATTTTCTACTCGGGTTATTGCAAAATCCAGGTCAGGATTATGGGCTGCAGCTAAAAGTTATATAACGATAAGCTGGTAGCCACACGGTCTCTGTAGCATGAATGAATATATTTTCCGTGGGTCTGTACAGTGCCTCGTACAACGGGGCACCAGCTTGATTGATAGCTGTAAGTACTATCAAATTCCAAAAAAATAAATAACAAAAGTGCCGAGTTTTCACATAAAGAGAGCGAGGCAAAAAACGTTTTCACCATTAAGCTCGAAATAATAAATTTTGCCCACAACAGATTGTGTTCCTTTCTCTTTTTCCCCTGCATCTGAGAAAATTCATTTCAAGGCCTTATAAGCAAGTGAAAATGGCAAAAGGTCACCCCGGGGCAAATTTAGGGTTTTGCTTGTAAAAAACAAACAAACAAATAAACAAAACCTTTCATCATGTTTTGCAATGAAAATCTGTGTGTGTTGGAGCAAACTTTACCCTAAATCAAATTAGCTGAGTTCCTATGATTAGTTGTAAAGCAAAGCAAAAAAAAAAAAAAAAAAAATTTCGCCCCGCCGTAAACAGACCCCCTGTTAACCAAAAAAAAAGACTTCAGAGGGGATGGGCTAGGTCAGGGGAATGGTAATAGGATACAGAACCTTTCACCTTGAGGTCAACAGGTCAAATCCATCCCAGCTTGGTAGTGACCAAAAGTTATCAAATGTCCTTTCAGATTCTCAGAGGAAAATGGCCAAGTGTTGCTTTTATTCCCACCCTCTGGAAGCTGTTCATTGTCCTATATTAAATGAATAGATGGTCTCAGTTGAGCTACGTGTCAGAACAATGGTGTTGAGCACAATGCCCAGATAGCTAGAATAGTTTACATCACAAAAATCACCATCACCATGGGCACTAATTTGCCTCCTTGTTGGCAGTCCCAGGAGAGAAGTCAAGGACTAAATTGGCCACCGTGATTGGCTTACCCTCTAACTCCTGATGTGGTCCCTTGGGGTTGTCACTGAGACTCACAGGTAGCTTGCATTGCTGTTGCTCATGTTGTGCACAGTCCGTGGATATTTCAATAGATGAGTGGGATTGTCCACATTCAAGGGCCCTATGCTGGCGTGAATAAAAGCTACATCCAGGTCCAAGGAGCAAAGTTACACAAATAAACTAAGCGCAAACAGTGAGAAACGGAGAAAAAAAAATCAGACTGTACTGAACAAGTATCAGTCATACAAATCTGTTGAAAGATGTTCTGAGTTACACACGTGCCCTATACATGAGACGTAGCTCCAGGTGATCCATTACGTGAGTGGAAGGAGCAGTGTGCAAAGTAAAAGAAAGTATACGCTTCTTTTCCTCTGACATAAATCATAGTGTGTATTTCCGCCCCCCCCTCCCCACCGGGCAAGGTGAAAGACTGATTTTGCCCAGTGTACAACTGCATATATCTTAGCTTCGGATTTTGAAGGAAACGGCACAATTTATGAATTATGTGACGTGTTATGGTGTCAGTTTTAGCAAATACAGTGATACCCTTCCTTTATCCCTTGGGCACTTCTCTCATATGCCATCCCTTCTTCCTGACTGCTGCTTAGCAATATATGTAAGGTACATGGATTTTCTTTTTATCTTTCTTCTCAAGTGATTTTAGTACTAGTGAAAGCGGCAGCCTATTTAGGATTAGTGGGTGGAGCCAATCAAAGCAACTGAAAGCCCAGTCCATTCGGCGAGGGCATGGCCACAGAGCCCAGATAACAGCTGAGGCCAGGGGATAAAAATGAACAAACAGAAATGGGGGTGCATGTCCTAGGGACAAACTGAGGAACCTAGACTGGGGTACTGAACAGAGAACCCCAGACAATGTTCAGCTCTGGACCATAAAGTCCTCCTACCCTCCATAGAACACGTAACAACTGAGCAGTAATGGTGCAAGCCTCCTAGCCACACCACACAGTTGGCATCTTGCTTGGCAATCTGAGCGGAGAGACCAAGGATTTAGTGGGCCTGGAATATGAAATAATCTCTCATCCACCGAGGTGGTACTTTCCAGGCAGGGTGAGTCACTACTGGTGTAATGGTATGGAGGAGCTTCCGCCATTGGCATTCCCAACCTGAGCTCAGACTGGCCTCTTACACAAACACTAACGCCGAGTTCTGGTTTAATTAAAAGAATAAAACAATTCCTGAATTGGATTTTCAACCAAGTTTTGATTGGAAAGTAAAATAACAATGACTTGCCATCCTGATCATTTCTGTCGTCTTTCTGGCATGCACACACGATGGCTTTATAGCTCCTCCACCAAATCTCCAAGCACCTCACCTATTGAGGCCTCCCAGCACCCCTGTGAGGGAGGCAAGTCTTATTGCAGCTATTGTATAGGTCGGGAAACAGACGTGAAAGGCAATGAAGTTACCCACAAGGAATCCTTGCCCCAAGGTCAAAGTCATCCCTAGTGGAGTTATAACAATGACGAATTGGACCCCGGTCCTGTTCCTAAACCACCTGACCCTTTAACATTTCTATTGTTGTAGTTCTAGAAGCCACCCCATTGTACTAGGTGCTGTACAATCGTATTGCAAATGGCAGTTCCCGCACAAAGATCTTACATGCTTCACTTCTTTATAGACCGTAGAATCCTATTAAATTTAAATATTTATTTTGCTGTACAAAACCTCCACTTTAAGCCTAGCCCATAGTGAAGCTATAGCTTGCACGGAGCAATGAACTGAAACCATCTGAGACTCCGTTATGAACCGTCTTTCTCTGTATGCAAGTTCATTGTAAGCAAACTCACTGTGCCTCTGAGATTTCATAAACAGAGTTATTCGGATACCTTATTAATACATTATTAATCGTGACTCCTACAATCTACTCTCTCATTGAGATCAATTATTCAATTACCTGTGAAAGCTTCCAGGCATAATCAATCGTGCACAAATTTATACGCGGTGCTGGCTGCCAGGCGGTGTGCTTAGCTGGGAGTTTGGTACCATCACTTTGTTTTGAAATCCCTTTCCTGCCATTTCCTTTTCCACTGAATCTCCTACTCCGCTGAGTCAGCTCCGAGGAAGCTACGCACCTGTCAATCACTGAAAGCAAAGGCTCCCTCAGAAAATCTGGCACAGTTGAGCAGTAGGAGCTTGTTATATTGAGTTGATGCCTGTATCTTAGCTACCTATATTTTAGCTGCCATTTCTTACTCCCAATTTCAGTTTCCTCCTCCGAAGGGATTGCTTTCTGCTCCTGTACAGTACTTCAGCATTGAATGTGGAGTCGTTTTCAGGATTTCTTATAACTGTTTTAAAGGAACATAGTCAAGATCTAAATCAAAAATTCAAAGCAACGTCTTAGCTAGGTCATTTATATCCTCTTAGATTATTACAATTGAAAGAGCCATTAAAATCAGGCTCGCTGCAATACATTTATTATTATTTAATTGGATGGCTTTTGCTCCAATGTTATAAAAACATCTTAAGAGAAAGTCTCTGCCCTGAAGAGCTTACAGTCAGAAGAGACAAAGGGTGGGAGGGAAAACAGAGGGGAAGTAAATAAGCCAAGATCTCACAGAGCTGAGTATAGAGGAGATCTAAGTCCTAATATAGTGGCCTCTCCCTTGGACCACACGGCTACATGATGAGCAAATATGCCGTTTGCTTATGTTTTGTATGTCACCTTGTTTGGATAGTGAAACAAGGCTGGACAGCCAGGGCCGGCTCCAGCTTTTTTGCGCCCCAAGCGGCGAAGGAAAAAAAAAAAAGATAAAGCCGCGATCGGTGGCACTTCTGCGGCTGCTCTACCGCGCTGCTTCATTCTTCGGCGGGAATTCGGTGGCCGATCCTTCCCTCCAAGAGGGACGGAAGGACCCGCCGCCGAATTGCCACCGAAGACGGGGACGTGCCACCCCTTTCCATTGGCCGCCCCAAGCACCTGCTTCCTGTGCTGGTGCCTGGAGCCGGCCCTGTGGACAGCTTTACTTTCTGATTCTAGTCAGTTTCACTTTCTGGCTGTGTGTGCTGATGTCCCGTGAGTTTTTCAACCTCTAGATGTCACTCTGTATTTTCCAGAGTTCCTGTGGTCCCTGGTACATAAGGGAGACAAATCTGGGACTCAAGCTGTGTGGAAGCCTGTTTGTTTCTTTGTGACTGTTTTCTCTAATAAATACCTTCTTCTTATGAAGGACTAAGATTCCATACATCATGCCATGCACAATGTTATTCTGTGTGGGTTTCAAACACTGCAAGGACATGTTTACATGCTCAAGAAAACTGATTATCTTAGGAAGAACATAGCATGGAAACCTTTCTATTCATGTATCAGAGGAGTAGCCGTGTTAGTCTGGATCTGTAAAAAGCAACAGAGCATCCTGTGGCACCTTTAAATCTAACAGATGTATTGGAGCATAAGCTTATGCATACATCTGTTAGTCTTAAAGGTGCCACAGGACTCTCTGTTACTTTCTATTCATGTAAGGTTTTTAAAACCTAAATTTTGTGCCTGAGCTAAGGTGAAATTCACCTGGCTCTAAGGCTTAAGTGGGATTTAAGTGTGTCATAAGGCCTGTACTAACCCTCCACACAGTGGTGAATTTTACCCTAATTAGCAATCTGATTAAAGTCTTACTAGGAAGAAATTTCAACTTAGAGAACCACAAATTTCAGTGAAACTGAACCTCATCTTCTCCTTGCAGCCTAGAGCACAGACCTCTTCTAGGCTGATGCCAGGATGAGATGAAATGTGTATCACCACATGACAGACCAGCTGAACCCCAGAAGGCTTGTAAAGTGCTTTGGGATCCCTTAATATGATAAAACAATGAGGAGTCCTTGTGGCACCTTAGAGACTAACAAATTTATTTGGGCATAAGCTTTCGTGGGCTAAAACCCACTTCATCAGATGCAAGGAGTGAAAAATACAGTAAGCAATATGTATATTACAGCACATGAAAAGTTGGGAGTTGCTTAAGGCAACTCCCATCTTTTCATGTGCTGTAATATATATACTATAATTAATATATATAATATATCATGCATCTTATGAAGTGGGTTTTAGCCCACGAAAGCTTATGCCCAAATAAATTTGTTAGTCTCTAAGATGCCACAAGGATGCCTCGTTGTTTTTGCTGATACAGACTAACAAGCCTACCACTCTGAAACTTAATATGATAGATAGCACATGAATTTAAGATGTTTGCAATTATTCCTGTTATGTATTATTATTCATTACTAGTCCTGTTCTAATTACCATTAATCTTGGAGCAGCTGGGGGTTAGTGGAGTTACTTCTCTGTGTGCTTTCACAGGATGAACCTTGTGTTGTAGAAGACTAGGGCAGGGTGACCTAAAGATCCCATCTCCCACCCGATACACACAACTGCGTTTGCGGTGTAGCTCAAAGGCTGGTCCAGCAAGAGTTTTACCTGATTAAGGACCTCAGAATTTGATCATAGGTGCTGGAAATAGGGGTGCGGGGAGGAGGGGGGTGCTGCAGCACCCCTTGATTTGAAGTGATTTCCATTTTATACAGGATTTACAGTTTGGTCCAATGGCTCACAGTACCCCACTATAAAATTGTTCAAGCACCCCTGAATTTGATTTCCCAGTTAGAAACCTTGAAACAGGTTTATTCTGTGTCTCTGTGGGCAACCCCTCTGACCTGCTAATTGTGCTATTTAATTTCAATTCTATTGGTAACCGCAGAGATGCAGCTCACGATTATATCCCTAAGGAGCTCCCATTCATCTCACAATCCAGTTCAAAACTTCTTGGCTTGTTTTAAAAACTTTCCTGGACTTGCTTTAGCCAGCCTGACAGACCTTGCCTCTTTCTCTCCTCTGCCCTTTCTGATGCAACTGCTCACCTAATCATGGCCTGTACTACATCCCTTCTTGCAACCTTATGGGTACAAGAGCCTTCTCCTACAAGTAATGCTATCTGCAAGAGCCTTTCCTATATCTGTCTTATCATTTTCCATCGCTCTTCATATGCCATCTGAAAACATATCTTTCATTCCTTACCTGTGCCTGTTAATGTATCTTCCCCTATTGATATTATATGGTAGTCACAATACAATGTGTTTGCCCCACAGTTTTCTCTAATTTCTACCACTTAGGCCTTATCTACTAGGAAAATTACCCATTGCTGACAACTGGTGTCAACAACAGTTCCACCTGAGCTGGTACTGAATGCAACTTAGCGACAAACATAGCCGAAGTTAAGCATGATCAGCGCTGTTTCAGGAACCGCTGCTTGCTCCAAACTGGCTTTAACCAGCTATGCATCCGAAGAAGTGAGGTTTTTACCCACGAAAGCTTATGCCCAAATAAATCTGTTAGTCTTTAAGGTGCCACCAGACTCCTTGTTGTTTTTATAGATACAGACTAACACGGCTACCCCCTGATACTTGGCTTTAACCATCGTTTTCTGGCACCTGTTGTCAGCAATGGTTAATTTTCTCAGGCCATGCAGTCCACCATCTTGTTATTTTTAATGCTATGAATCATTTTGGGCTGTGTTCTGTCCAAATAAGGGCCTAGTGCTACAAACACAAGCCAGCATAGTGCTTTACCATCATTAGTATTGCCACTCACGTCAATGGTAGTAAACACCTTCCCAGCCAGTAAGTGATGGAAAGTGTTGAAAACTTGGAAACCATTCAGAAAAGAGCTACAAGAGTGATTCGAGGCCTGGAAAACCTGCCATATAGCAAGAGACTTAATAAGCTCAATCTATTCTATTGAAGATAAGGTTATGGGGTGACCTGATCACGGTCTACAAGTATCTACCTGGGGAAGAGATTTTTGGATAGCTTGTTAAATGAATAGAAAAAGTCACAATGCGAGCCAATGGTTGTAATCTGAAACGAATCCAATTGATATTTGAAATAAGGTGCAAAATTTTAACGTGGAGGGTAATTAACCATGGAACAACTGGCCTAGAGACATAGTGAGTTCTCCATAACGTGCAATCTTTAAGCCAAGATTGGATATCTTACTTAAAGAAGTGCTGTAGCTCAAACAGAAGTTATGATCTTGATGCACCAATTATTAGCTGAGGGTCAGTGGCCTGTTATGCAGGAGGTCAGGGTAGAGGAGCACAGGGGTCCCTTCTAACCTCAGTATCTATATGAATCTATCAAGTGTTTGCAGCACCAGGCCTGTAAGTTGTATCACACTATGCAAGTTACTCCGTGCTTATTTTTCCTAAAGGCCTGGGAAAATGCAGTCCTGACATTTCCTTCCCTGTCATATATTTACTTGTAAGAGGCCAGCACCATGATTACATGGGAGGGGGAAAAAAAACAATTATAACGATAAAAGAAAGGCACCCGTGATGTATAAAATATCAGCCGTAGACCTTCTCCATTTGAGTTTAATTTAATAAAAGTAGTGAATCTATTTATTTTTACCAGTTCAATTTTAAAAAAATAGACTTAAAATATTTTTCTTTAGATTTGTGGCTCCAGCAGCTGCAACTGAAACCAGCAATCAGAGAAGCCCCTTGTTTTTATTGGAGCTGAAGTGCCTCGTTGAAAATGGATTGGATTACGGGGATCAATCAGCGGCAGGTTGAGGAGGCTGAGGGAACTGTGCCAGCATAGCAGCTGCCAAGAGAAGCGAAAATCCTAGAGCTAGCGGCGGGTCCTAATGTACTGGAAAATCCATTGTTTTACAAAGCGTTTTGGAGATAGGAAGTGGATTGAATTGCAGAAGGGTGCAAAAAATAATAATTCCACCCCAAAACTTCTTTTGTTCCATTGCATGTGACTGGAAGGAAAACAAACTCCTTGGCTACGTTGACTGCATGTATTTTCAGCCAGGGACAGGAGATAAAAAGACCCATCATCCTGGGGCATAACTTGGAAAACGAGAGGTGCTTTGGGTTTCCATAGCGATCTGTTCAAGGTTTGAAAACGATACAAAGCCCTGATCCTGTCAGGCATCCGGCTCTTCTGAAGAGGAGCTGAGAGTCATCAAGTCCAGCTGAAATTAATGGGAGTTTACAGTGCTGAGGGACACTCGGTAGGTATGGAGCACTGTCAAAGAATCGGGCCCTAATTAATTTCAGAATGGATTGAGACACTCAGGGCTTGTCTACACTTACCGGAGGGTCCGGCGGCAGGCAATCGGTTTTCTGGGATCGACTTATCGCGTCTAGTGAAGACGCGATAAAATTGATCCCTGATCGCTCTGCCGTCGACTCCGGAAATCCACCGCGGCAAGAGGCGGCAGCGGAGTCGACGGCAGCGCGGCAGCGGTCGACTTTCCCCCGTCCTCACAGCCAGGTAAGTCGACCTAAAATACGCAACTTCAGCTACGGTATTCACGTAGCTGAAGTTGCGTATCTTAGGTCGGACCCCCGCTGTAGTGTAGACCTAGCCTCAGTTCCAAACTAGACAATGGAACTGGTCAAATTATGAGTTGAGAATAATAGTAGGTCAGAATATTCGTACGTAAACAGAGATAGAAAGACAGAAAAAGGTGCTAAGTTAATTTATCTGTTTTAAAACCTCTCCTGATTTCCATGATTATAATAGTTATTTGTAACTATTCATCAGATAGTATGAATGAACAATTTTTAGCCGACTCATTGCTTGCAACTGTTCTTCACTTGTCAACGGAATGGAAAGTCCATTTCACGGTGGATTTCAAAATGTATTTTCATTCCAATTTGAAACACAAAACAAGTATTTCAAAATTCTTTGCAAAAGAATCGCCTGGAGGGAAAATCGTGTCAGAGCAGTCAGAATGTTTTGTTTTGACAACATTGAAATGCATGGTTTTGATTTAGACTTTTTAAATTTGATATTACAAAGATAATATAATACTCCCCCCAAAAAAGTTCAAAACGAAAAGGTGTTTTGAATGGAAAAATCGTTCTGCAAATGTTACAATGACACATTTCGATATTGTAGGAACTCCTGACCCTTCCTTTTCCAAAATGACTTTTGGACAAAATCACCTCAAATTGGTGAGGCGTTTAGATTTCAGCGGAATTCTATTTTCTGTCCACAACTCATTTCCTCAAATTTTTCCCACCAGCTCTATTAGATTCCCATTAGAAGGAAGTGGGGAGTGTTCTGCAGATGGAAGACCCAGGAGGGAATGCCTCATCATTCAATAGTGATTTAATCCCCTTGCACCATTTAAATCCCATAGAAGCCCCCAGAACACAGCTACGTACTCCTTATGTAATAACTTCCACCACAGGTCACCAGAAAGGTTTGAAACCAGGATCTCCAACACCGAAATACAGACCTCTACCACTTGTTATAAAGGAGTTGCTCCACAAACTGGCAGCAACAGTAAACTGTTGTCCTCTGTGTGGACTATCTGCTGTAGGAGGGGATGAAACACACTTTACAAGAATATTACACACAGTCCTTGTGTAGCCCTCTGCACAAGGGTGAATTTCACCCAGTATCCATTGACCCCCACTGTCACTTGATGAGGGAAGGCCCCTAGTTTGGTTATAAGACAAGGCATCTGGGCCCTGGAGGGGAAGCCTGGGTGAGTCAGGCCTGAGAGTCCATCAGGAAAGAAGCAGAGATGAAGCGCACAAGCACGGATTTGCACAAGCACCTACACAAGCACGGACTTGAGACCCTCTGGGGACCAGCCAACACCCTACCTCCACTTCCACCTGTTTTTCTGAAGGTTCCAAACCTTTTTGGAAAGTCAGGTTTAGGGCCCAAGTATTTCAGCAGCTCCTATTTGCCTTGCTTCTCAAGCCTAAAAGGCTGAGCAGCAGCGAGTTTCCCATCCTCTTTCTAAGAGAGAATGCAAAATATGTATCCACGTTATTTTAATTTTGCTAACAAAGTCTACTTTATGTTGAAAGATTGAATTCATGTCGCATTGGCTTGACTGGAAACATGACTTGCTTATGTGTTGTAGGATGAATAGTGTTTTAAGTGACTCTTCAATGTCTCCCATGATAAGGTCTTAAACATTCAGAGGTACAACAAACCAGTGATTTAGATGAAGAAGTTTCTTGCTGGGGGAAATAGACCAATGGAATTTAATGGAAGGAGTCACTAATTTTTTACTCCAGAGGAAGTACTGATGAGGTGACTGGAAACTGGATAGCTGGCTAGATTTGACTTTCAGTTATCAGACGTGTTCCTTTTGCACCATCTCATTCATCATTGTTCTGACTGGGATCTCCCACTCTCCATTTCCCTCGTCTCTCCTGAGAATTAGGTTTGGCTAGTGGACAGCTAGATCGCACCTGAATGTATTCTACTGCAAAGCAGAGACCATGTCTGTTTACAATGGCTGATTGATAACATACATAAATCCAGCCATCACCTAAGAACCGTCTTGCATCAAGCACACTGGACTGACAGTAACAGATAGTCCTGATTTCAAGAGGGTGGATTCTTTATTATGTAACAGGGGGGTTACGGTGAGTAGTTTACCCCCACCTGAGAGAATAAAAGCCTGTTGCTCTTCCAGAGATATACTCTGTGATTTTCACTGACTAACTGCACTATAGTCTCAACGCTATTTATTTGTCTAACTCCTCTTTAAATGATACAGTGGCTGGTGTTCGACCCCCCCGCCCCCTTTTTCCAGTTTGCCTTGCCAGCTCCCTGCAGAGTTTCTAATGCTTCCTTCCATTGTCTATGTTGGCTCTGAAGATTTGCAGGGCTGACCTGCCAAGTCAAGTCACCTGGGGATGTTTGCACCTTCCAAATCATCCCAGCAACCCCTCTGCTCATGCCTGGACAGCCGTATTCTTTGTGGCTTCTCAGAAAAGCAAAGTATCAACCCAGGGCACGGTTAGAAAGGCATTGGTCGCCTTATAGTGCCGGGTTAGGCTTAAGCAGAAGACAGACAAGTGCTAATGTGGAGCTTCCCTATGAGCAGAGGGGAAGGTCCCTCAAACCATCAGGCCACCGCTCGCAGTTTGGGTTTGAAAAGTCACAGTTTGGGTTCACAAACAGGTCAGCCCTTCCCACAGCAAACTCCTCTGGAGAGGGCTAAGCAGGAGGCAATATCTGTGAGGCTTCCCTTGCAGAGCAGAGCGGGCTCTGCCTCAGCTCAGGGAGTCGTTGGCCTGGCACACAAACCCCTCAGCCCCCGAGGCATCCTCAGGAAAGCAGGGCACTCTGCCCTGACTCCATGCTTTTGACTGCGTGACCTCTCACCCCTGCCCCGTTTCTGGAAGCACAGCTTCAGTGGAGTCAAGCTACCAGGGCCCCCTGTTCCCCCATGCCCCGCCTCATAATGGATTCCTGGTGCCGATGGGGCTCTGCATTGTCCAGGCTGTGTTGCCTTTCTTAGAGGTATCCATGAGGGCAAGTAGGGGGAAAGCTTGTGTCCGCTGGCCTCGCTCCCACCCAACACTGGGTCATCCTCAGCCAGCCTAGTTCTCCCCTACAAGGACCCAAGTGGAAGGAGACCATGTCAGCCCCAGGCAGGAGGCTCCTGGTCCCTTCAGAAGAATGCTTTCCCCACTGAGCTGTTTCAGACCCTGCCTGCCCAGCTCACAGAGAGCGGGATTCACAGAGGCCAGGCTCTGCTCTACCATTGCTGCTGCCCCACCCCCAGCTGCACACCCCACCCGCGCAGTCTTTTCTGACTGGAGGGGAGGGGTGAAATGCTCTGTCTACCCACACACCTCGGTCTCGACGGCTTCAGCTAGCTTACTGCAGCCATGGGTGAGGCGTGTGGGTGCGGAGCAGAGGTGAAAGTAAGCCGGTACGGTACTGCATACCGGCAAGAGCCGCTATGCCGTGCCGGACAGGACTGGCTTCTCCGGCTGCTGTGGGGAGCCCGAGCCCTTTAAATCGCCACCGGAGCTCCGGCAGCAGGGTACCGGCGGTAGGGCTCCTGCGGTGATTTAAAGGGCCCAGGGCTCCAGCTGCTGTGGGGAGCCCGAGGCCCTTTAAATCGCCACTGGAGCTCCGGCAGCAGGGTACCGGCGGCAGGGCTCCTGCGGTGATTTAAAGGCCCCGGAGCTCCGCGGCGGCCAGAGCCCCGGGCCCTTTAATTCGTCCCTGAGCCCCGGGGCTCCCAGCTGCCTCTGCAGCTGGGAGCTCCGGGGTGATTTAAAGGCCCTGGGGCTCCCAGGCACAGCCGGAGCCCCAGGGCCTTTAAATCTTGAAAGGCCCCGCCTCTTCCAGTTGAGGCCACGCCCTGCTCAGGACTCCGGCGTACTGGTAAGTCCTTTAAATTACTTTCATCCCTGGTGGGGAGAGCATGCCATGCTCACCTAGGGGAGGGGGATGCAAATGGGGGAGGGACAATGGACAGTGGGAGCCGGCTCGCTGATCAGTGGATTTGCCAAATCTGTGTCTCTGATGAAACAGGGTTTCAGGATTTCTCTGCATCATTTCCTAGGAGGGATGATATTCCCTACTGGGCTTCCCTGGCAATTTAACATCTGCTGTAATAGATCTATTCATACTTTCATGAGCTCAGAGAAGGGGCTTGGCTGACGAATCCCCCTGGAAACCATGACGGTAAGTATCCGGAATCTGCATCAACAATTCCTTGACTTTAGCAAAGCTTTTGATACAGTCTCCCACAGTATTCTTGCTGGCAAGTTAAAGAAGTATGGGCTGGATGAATGGACTATAAGATGGATAGAAAGCTGGTTAGATCGTCGGGTTCAACGGGTAGTGATCAATGGCTCCACGTCTAGCGGAGTGCCCCAAGGGTCAGTCCTGGGGCCGGTTTTGTTCAATATCTTCATTAATGATCTGGAGGATGGTGTGGACTGCACTCTCAGCAAGTTTGCAGATGACACTAAGCTGGGAGGAGTGGTAGATACGCTGGAGGGTAGGGATATGATACAGAGGAACCTAGACAAATTAGAGCATTGGGCCAAAAGAAACCTGATGAGGTTCAACAAGGACAAGTGCAGAGTCCTGCACTTAGGACGGAAGAATCCCATGCACTGCTACAGACCAGGGACCGAATGGCTAGGCAGCAGTTCTGCAGAAAAGGACCTAGGGGTTACAGTGGATGAGAAGCTGGATATGAGTCAACAGTGTGCCCTTGTTGCCAAGAAGGCTAACGGCATTTTGGGCTGTATAAGCAGGAGCATTGCCAGCAGATTGAGGGACGTGATCATTCCCCTCTATTCGGCATTGGTGAGGCCTCATCTGGAGTACTGTGTCCAGTTTTGGGCCCCACACTACAAGAAGGATGTGGAAAAATTGGAAAGAGTCCAGCGTAGGGCAACAAAAATGATTAGGGGTCTGGAGCACATGACTTATGAGGAGCGGCTGAGGGAACTGGGATTGTTTAGTCTGCAGAAGGGAAGAATGAGGGGGGATTTGATAGCTGCTTTCAACTACCTGAAAGGGGGTTCCAAAGAGGATGGATCTAGACTGTTCTCAGTAGTAGCAGATGACAGAACAAGGAGTAATGGTCTCAAGTTGCAGTGGGGAAGGTTTCGGTTGGATATTAGGAGAAACTTTTTCACTAGGAGGGTGGTGAAGCACTGGAATGGGTTACCTAGGGAGGTGGTGGAATCTCCTTCCTTAGAGATTTTTAAGGTCAGGCTTGAAAAATCCCTGGCTGGGATGATTTCGTTGGGAATTGGTCCTGCTTTGAGCAGGGGATTGGACTTGATGACCTCCTGAGGTCCCTTCCTACCCTGATATTCTATGATTCTGTGATTCTATGTGATGATCTCACAAACACCTGAGCTGGGCAAGACGGTAGCTCCCACATGGAGGGACAAAGGGCCTGTCCTATTGGCATTTAACATAGAAGAGGCTGATGCTCAAGCATGGGATCCTATATCTCCTCTGCCACTTGGGGAAAGGCACTAGGGTAAGCCTTCCTCCCAATTCTAAAAATTGGTAATGATTAACCTAATGTTCAATTTCCTATGATCTAGAAAGTACAGTTTAAAATGTAGGTCTCCCCTCCCTTTCCCTCCACCCCAAATGTAGAAATTTGAGTCCACTTAGCACTGTATCTGTTAGCAGACCTGAAAAAGGAGCAGTGTTCCTGCAAAATAAATATAATGAGAGGGTACAAAATCGGTCCAAAGCTGCTTGGAAAGCGGCTATGCTGCATGCAGTATTCACAGGCTCTACAGGTTACGTTACATGGTGCTTTATACAACACAGAGCAAACTAAGATCCCTGCCCTGCATAATTTAGCACAGTACATGGGAAAGCAGTCAAGGTGCATAGACATCATTGATGGGGCTGTCAGCACAGAAAGGCTTGGAGAAAGGGTCTGAATAAGAGAATAGAGCAGGTGTTTGGGGGAAGACGGGGCAAGTATAGGGCAGCATGGAAGAAGCCATGAATGAGAAAGGAGACTAATGGAAGCATTTACATGTCCTGGTTTAAGGTGGTATCAAACTCGTGTAACATCCGGGCCTCGGTACCGCAACAGATGTTGTCTGCGTAAATGACCTTTTCTGACTCCGTTGTTGGCAGGTCATTGATGTAAAGGTTGAACAGGGTTGGAGAAAGTACAGAGCCCTGGGGTAACCCATTGCTCTGTCGTCTCCAGGCACTTGTCTTCTCCCCCATATGGACTCTGAACTGCCTACCGTGGAGGAACAGTTTAGCGACACCTGTGACCCAAGATAGCAGGACCCATGATACCTTCATGAGCAGGCCATTTTGCCATACTGTATCGTACGCCGCTGTTAGGTCGATGAAAACAGCGCCTGTTTTCAAATTTCTCTGGAAGTCATTTTCAACAAATGTGGTCAGCGCGAGTACTTGGTCGTATGCGCTATGGCCTCGGCTAAAGCCGGCTTAGTCAGGGCTCAAATTTCTCTCCACATTGGGTAATATATGCTGTAGGACCAAGTGCTCCAGTGCCTTGAAGCACACCAACAATAATGACAGCTTGATGCTTGACTTGGTTCCTTTCCAGGCTTTAGGAGGCCAATGACTTTTGCCGTGCACCATATCTTCAGTAGCCTACCTTCACTGATGATCCTGGTGAAGAATTTCACAAGCCAAAGCCGAGCACGGGGGCCAAGGTTTTTCAGGAATTCTGGAGATATGTTGTCAAAGCCCGCAGCTGTTCCACACTTGATGCTATCCAATGATAAAGTTAGCTGACTACTGTAAGACTTGGTGCCTCAAACCAAGCGTCATAAAAACAGTCTACCATTTGTTCCATCTTCATCACGCCCACGCAACCTGAGAACTGAATGTTTATCTGAATGGTCAGAAGGTGAAGTATGAAGTAGAACCACTCTATCTAGGTATGACCTTAGACCGCACACTGAGTTCCCATGCCCACCTGCAGAAGACAGCAGCTAAAGTTAAGACACGCAACAATCTTCTTAGCAAACTGACAGGTTCGTCATGCTCGTGCTCCAACTTTGTGGATGTCAGCTCTTGCCACCTCGTATTCGGTGGCGGAGTCCTGCGCACCAGTTTGGACTCGATCGTCACACACCAAACTGGTGGATATGCAGTTACATGCCGCCACGCATATCATCTCCAGCACCCTGCGTCCGACTCCACTCCCATGGGTCCCAGTTCTGAGCATTACTGCTCCTCCTCCTATCAGATGAGATGTTGCCATTGGCAAGTTACTGGAGAAAGAACGCCCCAACCCAAGCCTGCCGCTGCACAATGACCATTTTTTAAACCACCAGCTGCATGTTTGCCGTCACATCGCCCATTATGATCTCATCCACCACACCGGGATGTTAGGGCGGAAACACTCCGGCCAGAGGAATGGAGCTGTTATAATCCCCAACCAGTCCCTCTTTGCCGACCCCACAATTTGCCCGCCTGGTTTTGACCTGCCCCGTCACCAGTGGTCCCTGTGAATAGGTTCAAGACCAGGCAAGGTCTCTGTGCAGCCAACCAGTGTCGCTGGGCCTTCATGACACCCCTTTGTGCAGCTGTGGCACAACACAGACGATGACGCACATTGTCGAGGAACGCCTGCTGACCAGGTTCAGTGGTGGCCTAGAAGAACTGCATCACACCACTGAAGATGCCATCCCTTGGCCAGATGACTATGCATATGCTAAATAATAATAAAAATAATGGAACCATTAGGACCTGGAGTCTAAGGATCAAAGGGAGGGGACTATGAAATGAGTGCAAAGACGGAGGCAATCTCTGCATTTAGCAAAATGTGTTGATTCGCTGAAGCCCTCAGTAAAGCAGAATTTAGTCCATCTTTTCCACTCTTCATGGTGCCCTGACTCATCCCACAAGAGTTAATCTAAAGGGAGAGGAGAAATGGGATTGGAGCTGGTGGAAAGTATAGCACACACCTTACCATGGATTTCCCCTCCTAGGGCTTGAATACTCTGAAATAATTAGTCAGGAAGCACGTTCGGGTTTTAGGGAAGGTCATTCAGGAGAACTGTACGATGCAAGATCCCGGTGTTGTGAGGCGCAGCATCGCCCGGGGAACTTGCAAGCTGCAGTTCCCTGTAAATGTTTTTAACTGGTTCTTTCTCACTTGGCATCTCAGGGACCTTTGAGGTTCCAGAGCTTTAGTTTTAAGATGTATGGCTTAACCATTCACCAATATAAAGGGTGAGCTTTGCTGGAAAGAAAAACACTGCAATCTATAATATAGCTTGTTAATTGTTTCTGACAGCCTGGCAGAAAGGAGGTACAGAGAGACTCAATCTAAATCACTTTATGAGCAGAGATCGTCAGTTGGGGGATTTTCTTTTTACTACACTGCAGTCCAATATAATATCAAGCTTCCTAAATTGACATAATCTCAAGATTATAGTTCTCTGTGGAGACATTTGGGTCAGCTTGTTAATTATCCTGGCTTTCCACACACCAGGCGAAGAAAAGGAAGTGAGCAGGCAAGCCAGTCACGTAATTATTTGAGTGCTACGTGTTAACTGTGGGCGAGACCTTTCGAGAAATAGAGAGAGGTGTGAGAATGGCAAGGGATGGGGTAAGGGAGAGAAAAAGAGAGACGTGCGCACACAGCATGAAGTAGCAGTAGAAAACTAGGGCTAAGACTAGTACTGGGGGGTGAGAATTCAGTCAGGCTATAGGCAGCCCATTGTTAGAAGCTGCCATAGTTCAGGACAAAACCAGTATTTGGCACTTGATTACAGGGCCGGCTCTGGCTTTTTTGCCGCCCCAGGCAAAAAAGCCTCCGGCCGGAGCCGTGGGGAGGGCGGCCGGAGCCCCGGCGGGGGCTCCGCTCTCCCTCCGGCGGCCGGGGGGAGGGCGCCGGGGGGGAGGGCGGCCGGAGCCCCGGGGCGAGGGCGGCGAGCCCCGGTGGGGGTTCCGCTCTCCCCCCGGCGGCCAGGGGGAGGGCGCTGGAGAGGAGGGCGGCCGGAGCCCTGGGAGGAGGGCGGTGAGCCCCGGCGGGGGCTCGGCTCTACCCCCGGCGGCCAGAGTGCCGGGGGCAGGGCGGCGAGCCCCGGCGGGGGCTCGGCTCTCCCCCCCACCCCGGCGGCCAGAGCGCCGGGGGCAGGGCGGCGAGAGGGCGGCGAGCCCGGCTGTGGCCCCGCTCTCCCCGGCGGCCGGAGCGCCGCGCCGCCCCCCTCCAGGTGCTGCCCCAAGCACCAGCTTGGGTGCCTGGTGCCTGGAGCCGGCCCTGCTTGATTAGCGCCTGTCGTCTGGGTGTAGTGAGCACAGCAGACTGTATAAAAATTGGAAAAACTATTGATTTGGCAAGTAGTGGGCATTGCCTTCTTTTTTGCACGTTTATTAGTCCTTATAAATGGTGGTACAAAGCCTCTCCACCTCTGCTACGTTTGATGGTGGGCCTTGATTGGATCTGAAGCTGTCATTTATTTCATCCCTATATTTAACTTTAAATGAAGTCAGAATTGTTATTAATATTTAGTATTTCATAGATTCATAGATTCCAAGACCAGATGGAACCATTGTGATCATCTAGTCTGATCCCTTGTGTGACGTTATCTGATTAAAATATGACCATATAGATCATTGTTGCAACCACTGTTATATATTTGCAACAAATCTTGTGCAAAATGTGGCATGTAAGATGTCTACAAAAAGGTTATGATTTGCTGGTTATGATTATGCTATCTGTATGCATTTATCATTTTGGTATTTGAAGTTACGAATATTGGCTCTATACCTGAATTTCAAATGTTTGTTCCTGGGGTAACGCCCAAAAGGTAGTTACCCAGCACATCTTGGAGGGACTATTCAAATTGAGTGGCCCATTGAAAGAATATTTAACTGACAATGGACCATGGGAGATGCCCATCTACACTTAATGGAATTTCCTACTGTGACTAGGCGAAATGCATGGACATGTGACTTGCCCATGTGACTCCAAACTCCATCATGCTGCTGTAATTTTCCACAGTAAGAACAATGGGTTTCCCTCCACATGGCAGAAGCTATAAAAGGCTTTGGAAACATTCCCATTTGGCCTCTTTCCTGCTTAAACCTCTGGATTATGGACTTATATTAAAGGGAGCATTCTAACCAAGGGAATGAGATCCTTCCAATGATTTGGAAGCAACCAGAGACTTATCAAGCCAGCACTTTGTTCCATCACTGCTACATGCCTGAACCAAGAACTTTGCAATTATTGTATTTGATTCCTTTAACCAGTTTTAACTCTCACCTTTCTTTCTTTCTTTCTTTCTTTCTTTCTTTCTTTCTTTTTATGAATAAACCTTTAGATTTTAGATACTAAAGGATTGGCATCAGCGTGATTTTGGGGTAAGATCTGAGTTCTATATTGACCTGGGTGTGTGCCTAGTCCTTTGAGATCAGGAGAACCTTCTATTTGATGTGACTGGTTGTAAAGAACCACTCACCTTTAAATCCAGTGGTTTTGGTGATGAGATAAGAACTGGAAACTGGTTTTATGACTTCTTGTTAGCCAGTGTGGTGAAACAGAAGTTTGCTTTTGTTGCTGGTTTGGTATGTCTTATGGAAGAATAACCACCAGTTTTGGGTTGGGTTTGCCCTGTTTCTCAGCAGTTTGTCCTGAGTTTGGCATTCTCAGTTGTGATCTATAGAATCTCCCCAAAATAATTCCTAGGGCAGATCTTTTAGAAAAACATCCAATCTAAAAATTGTAAGTGATGGAGAATCCACCACAACCCTTGGTAAGTTGTTTCAATGGTTAATTTCTCTCACTCTTTAATAAAAATATGCCTTATTTCCAGTCTGAATTTCTCTAACTTCAGCTTCCAGCCATTGGATCATATTGTATCTTTCTCTGCTAGATGGAAGAGCCCATTATTGAATATTTGTTCCCCATGTAGGTACTTATAGACTGTGATCAAGTCACCCTTTAGCCTTCTGTTTGTTAAGCTAAATAGACTGAGCTCCTTGAGTCTATCACTCTAAGACAGGCTTTTTAATCCTTTAATCATTCTCATGGTTCTTCTCTGAAACCTCTCCAATTTCTCAAGATCCTTCTTGAATTGTGGACACCAGAACTGGAGACAGTATTTCAACAGTGGCCACATAAGTGTGAAATACAGATGTAAAACATATATAAAATATAACCTCTCTACTCCTACTTGGAGTCCCCTCTTTATGCATACAATGATTGTGTTAGCCCTTTTGCCCACAGTGTTGCACTGGAAGATAAAACAAACATATTGTTTGGTTGACCCAGTTTGCCAAGTGATATTCCAAGACTTATTGAAAATCAGCATTAACAACCCAGTGAGCTCCTCAGCCAGATTTGCTGATTTAAAAATATCTAACTTTAGTAGCTGCTCTTTAACCTCCTCATGAGATACTAGACTAGAAAGGGTGTTATCATATGATATGACTATATCATCTGTTTTTTCCCCCCAAATAGAGAACAGAAATATACATTGAACATACCTTTTTTGCATTATTATTGATTAATTCTACCATTTCTGTCTAGTAATGGACCAATACCGTTGTTAGGATTATTTTTGTTCCTAACACGCTTTAAAAACTCCTCATTGTTCTTAACTCTGCTAGCCATAGTTTTCTCCTTGTGTCCCTTTGCCTCCCTTATCAATTTTCTACAATTCCTAACTTCTCATTCATATTCATTACTATCAACTCCCTCTTTCTTTTTACTATTACTGAAGGGCCTAGGATCTCTAGTCATAGACCAGGACCCTGTTGTGCTAGCCACTGTACAAATGCTGAACAAAAGGACAGTCCCTAGCCCAAGGAGCTTACATGCTATCTTTTTATTGCAATTATGATACTGAGCTGCAACTGGGAGAAATACCCACCTGTAATATATTAATACTTTTAGGGCTTGATTCAAAATCCATTGAAATCAGTGGACTTGGAATGTAGCCCAATTCTGCCATCGCTGGTGAGTTACAAAGAAGGTCAAGGTGAGGTCATAATGAAGGAGGTCATAATAAAGTTCTAACTGCCAGTGAAAGGCTGGTCCCCAAAGATCATCTCCTGAAAATGACATCACCAAACTGTATTGTACCAAAAAGGAATGAATACATAGCAACTTTCCAATTGGTACTATGTTTCTGTGGCTTGGAAACCTTTCTGAATCCCAAATTATGCTTTAAAAAAAAACCCCAAACCTGAAGTGGCGGAATGGAAATCAAAGCAGTGCTATTTTGCGTGGTTTCTGGTGAAACATGCAGACACTGATTAGCAGCTCATGAAATTTCTATACCAGAGGCAGAGGTTAGCAGGAGAGAAACAATCTTTGCCCTTCACCCCCCCCAAAATGAAACACATATGAAGCAAGTTTAAGGATCCAGCCTCTATGGTATCGAAACATTCAGGCTTCATTTCTTGTTCTTATGATGAATGTGGATGTGAGAAACCGTAGGGGAGTTTTGAAGCCACAGTGGCACTATTTTTAAATTTACTTTCACGGGAACCAAAATAGACAATGGAAAAGAACTAAACACACTTTCAGTTTCCAATTAGGAAAAGGCGCCAGGATGTTATTTTACCACAAGCGTTCTTGTCTAGTTAGTGGTGCATGTGGTCCTCCTACAAATGTACTATCTCAGATTGTAATGGGAGCAGAAAAAGTAATTAAAGGAATCAGAGGAAATAACCATCCAAAACGGAGGGAGCGTGGCCCAATGGATAGGGGACTGGATAAGGAGTTAGGAAACCATTCTGTTCTAGCTCAGACACTGACTTTGCTTTGTGACCTTGGGCAAATCGTCTCTCTGTGCCTCGGTTTCCCCATTACTAATGAAGGGGATAATGATCATTACCTGTCTGAAGAGCATTTTGAGATCTATGGATGAAAAGCACTGTATACTAGCGAAATATTTGTATTCAACAGCGCTTGGGCTAACCATGCTGTAAGTCGTTTTTAGAGCAAAAGATTTACACAATGGGCTCAGGCTTGCTCTGTTTTAAAGAAAACTAGTCCCAGGTCAGTTTGTGAGGTCACTTCAGCAGTCACCGCTTTGATGCAGATAGCCCTCTACAACACATTGGGCAGAGCACTAAAAGAAAGTTGGCTATTTCTTCACGTTTCACACCTTCTTAATTACCCACCTGCGTTCCTTTTATTATAAAGGCTTGAATAGGATCACTCATAAACTAAAGGCCAAAAGGAAATTGCCCATTTGTTAAAATTGCCTCATCAATGTACAATGGAATCATTTAATATCTGAACCCCTGGCCATGGCACTCTGAAGCCTACATGGCCCACCGTGAGCATGAAACACATGCCCACTAGCCTAGGGGAGCTACAATTTTAACCAAAATCTCAAATCCTTCCATCATAGAGTATCACATTAACTCTTCCTGCACTAAAGCTTGGATTTCACCCCAATCTCTGTTAAAGCCCAAGCATGATCCGAAAAGTAATATCACATCCTCCTAGGTATTAGTACACCCAAGTGGATGCTTACCGGTTTTCAGTCAAACTGCTGTCCGGTGAAGTGTTAAAACAATAGATCCTCTTGAAGTTGAAAGGGGCCTGGAAGAGTATCCGATGCATTCTGGTGAAGTTGAGTAGGATGTTTTCATTACTTCTAGATCATTTCTAGAGGGTGAGGAGTGAGTGTGTGAGAGAGAGGTTCAGAGGTGATGTTGATGATGATTTAAGTTGGTGTCCATTGGGAGTGAATACTGATGATAAATGGCTCCATACTTTATAACGTCCTGTGTTATGCAGATGAGACTAGACGATCATAAAGGTTCCTTCTGGCCTTAACATCTATGTGTATCTAACCACCATCCCCAGCTTGTTTTGTGGTCTAAATATGTTTTAATTAAAAAGAAAAACAAACAAAAAACATGTAGATTTTAAGGCCAGAAATGGTCCCTTATGATCATAGATAAATAAATGAATGTGTGAATCTTTATTTCACACCTTCTTGCACCTCTCTGTGGATGATTTTTCCTGCTACAGCCTCTCTTTTGGGGTTTAAGTTGCACCAACTTACTCTCATTCTGATGTTCACTTACATATCATTTGCACATTCATTTCCAGTATCTCTGAATGCAGCCCAGTACCCAGCCTAGCCTTCAGTATCTCCAGTGATGACAATGCTGTACCATCCCCAGCTTGTTTCATGGTCTAAATCTGTTTTAGTTAAAAAGCAAAACCTAAAACAAAAATTCCTGTTATTTCAACCAGTTTTCTCCCATGTATCAGCTCCTGTTCCAAAGGATGACAGATCAGGCTATTTTAGCTTGCATACAGCGCAGATGATAAGACTGGTCATGATATAATTCGGCCTAAGTGTTTGACTAGAAGGTCTCCTGTTACAATGAGATCCACAGGGTGACTATACGCCGAAGCCATGACCTGTCCCATCCAGGCCTTCTTTTCTCCTTGTGTCTTTGTGCCATACCCAATTTGCTGTTCAGTTTCCCGCCGGTCTTGGACTTTGGTATTCAGCTGTGTAATTCCTACCATTCAATTGCACAGTTCCCAGAGTCTGTAATAACAACAACAATTAAGGATGAAGAGGCCGCAACTAGAGCTATATATTTTTTTTAAAATGTATGCCACTGCCAAAGAAAGTGCAGCAGAAACAGCTGCATGATCTCATCCATCCGTGTCTATGACAGGGTAGCAACAATTACCCTTAGGGTATAGTAGCTGTTCACAAGTCTGGCTCTTGATCATAAGACAGGGTCACTTATAGTGCCAAGTGGCTGCTTCTGTGATGGCTTCTCTAACAATGAGGCTTTGGAAAAAAATTTCCCCTGGAGGGGCAAGAAATGTAGTTTAAAAAACAAAACAACTCACATTAAAAGATGAGCTCTAAACCAATCAAAGTCAGAGACTTCAGCATTCTGGTTACTTCACTTTCTGTCCTCTGTTTCTATGGCATCCATGTTTCTGGTTGAGGGCCTTTAGTGGAACAGTATAGGAGGAATCAGAGGGCCAGGGATGGGAAATAGGATGGAGCATGATGGCTCAGGGTGCATCTTCACTAGGAAAAATGGTGCGTTCTTACCTCAAGTTAGCTAACGCATTGCAATCGACACAAGGTAAAATCCAAGTGAAGCAGCCAGATTGCTGAAGTCCCTGATTTTGATCTTTGTGTTAGCTAACACAAAATAAGAATACGCCTTTTTTCCCTTGTGAAAACAATACCTCAGGGTCTTGCATAAAATACTTGTCTGAAGTGTATCCTTTGCATTATTTTGAATTCTCCCTTCACTACAGTAGAACCTCAGAGTTACGAACACCAGAGTTACAAACTGACTAGTCAACCACACGCCTCGTTTGGAGCCGGAAGTACGCAATCAGGCAGCAGAAGATTAAAAAATAAAAGAAGCAAATACAGTACAGTATTGTGTTAAATGTAAACTATTAAAAAATTAAGAAAACGTTTTAAAAAAAGATTTGACAAGGTAAGGAAACTGTTTCTATGCTTGTTTCATTTACATTAAGATGGTTAAATGCAGCATTTTTCTTCTGCAGAGTAAAGTTTCAAAACTGTAGTTAAGTCAGTGTTCAATTGTAAGCTTTTTAAAGAACACTCATAACATTTTGTTCAGAGTTATGAACAACCTCCATTCCCGAGGGGTTCGTAACTCTGAGGTTCTATTGTACGATTATGAGGAAGCCCAATGCCTTTCCGTCTCAGCTGAGCTCATTGTGGGAGTGTTTGAGCTGAGCTCTGATGTCGGAGGAGTGGCTGAGTGCCAACATGATGATGAAAGTGTCAAGTAGAACAGACCTGCTTAGAACAGGTTAATGCTGCCCTCTGGTGTTGGGGCATCTGGGGGAAAAGGCAGAGCTCACATTTGCAAAGCAACAAAGGGCCAAGGTACTGGGAATCAAAGGCAGACGCAAACATCTGTTTCCACAGGGGCATCTCTGGCGTTAGTGGGTCTTGTATTATCTTTAGGGTGTATAGAAAATGATGAAAAACCTAGCACAAAGGGGACTTGCTGCCAGCAGAGAAAAGCTCTATTTTACTCTTTCGGACTCCCCGTGTTATTGTCTTTGTCCAGTTTAACCTCCCCTCTTTTATGAAATTAAAATGATCAGAGCAGATAAGAAGCAAATTTAATTAAGGCCGCTTTTTTTTTAAAAAAAGAAAAAGGAACCCAGGCAGCTCTCAGCAGCCTTGTTATTCCCTTTGAAGGTCTGACTCATCTTCCTGGTCCCATTAAAACATAAAGCACCGTGTGGTGGGCTAGCAGGGCTTAACCACACAGTGGGGAATCTTGCCTAATCCTATTTGATCTCCCTTTATTTTCACAAATCACAGACCCCGGCTTCAATATTCAAAAGAGAGGGGGCCCTTGGAATGGGAGCAGAGGATTTCAGGCAGCCCCAGTGAGCGGCTGAGCAGGCGTCATAAGAGGAGTTTTGAATGTGACTAACCAGGTAAATAAACACTGACAAAACCATCTTTTAACCCTAAGACACCCATTGAGGCCGGAGATTAAATCAGGTGTCTGGATGTATTTGATCAGGAGGCTCAGGAGGCCTGCCTTGTGCTCCATAGACCAGCTTTATCTCCATGAGGTAATGTTTTGCGCTGACTCAGGGTCATTAACAAGAGAGCCAACTGCTCACAAATCAGAGCAGATAAACAAATGGGGGAATAGGGAACAGTGCTGGGGAAAGAGCACACATCTGCCTTATCACTTGGGTTCTTATCTCCTGGCCTTAGTCTACATGAGCTAAAGTACACAGTGTGTTAATTCAGGCCCTCTCCTAGTGTTCCTGTAGGCAACCAAGTTTTAATGCTGCTAATGTGAAGTTGGGGGCGGGGGGAGATATAAGTTTTCACAGATGATTAGAACTTTTTTGATAGGCACCCGGCAATTATTGCCTCCAGGGAGCTTCGTATTTTCCGAAGACATTTTCTATTGTTAATCCTGCAGGCAATTCCTCCCTCTTCGGCGTAAATTAAGGGCCTGACTCTGAGTTTTATACAAGTGCAGCTCCAATCCATTTATTTCTTCTGATTTACACCGCTGGAAGGCAAGGCAGCCTCAGGCCCTGTACAGCTGGGTTTCCACACTGCAGAATGTAGAGGTCACCCTACAGTTTTCCATGTTAGACTGGGCAAAATTTTGCAGATTAATAGTTTATTAGATGGAAAAAATGCTGTTTTGGTTGCCCTGAAACTCACTGCAAATTCGACACGAATAGTTTCAGCCAGAGAAGGAGGTGCTGCTGCTGCAGTAGACCCACATTGACTCCCAACCCCCATTCCCATCCCCATCCCGTGTGCTTATTACTTTTAGCTTGGTGGTTAAGCCATTCACCCAGGATGCTCGGAGACTCAAGCATCAATCCCTGCTCTGGAACAGACCTGCAATGCAATTTTTCTTTTCCAATTCACCAAAAACTCCGAAAAATTTCAGCTTTGGTTCAACCATACCCATTCTTTTTTATTTTTTCAGAATTGCCACTGAACCAAAAAATCACTTATTTGCTCAGGTCTACTCCATATGACTATATCCATATCATGCATACAGTAGTGGCCTCTACCAATCAACCATTGGGCCATGCTATGGTGTGAGCATGGAAGCTCTTTCAACAAGGTGACCCGTACTCCTGCCACTAAATTCAGCGATACCATACAGTAACCAGCTGCAAAGAAATCAGTGGGACTCATGCCTGCTTATGCTAGGGCCGAATTTAGCTGCTGAAGTGCCAGGCATTATATAGCCCTTGTAGATTTAATGATCTATGCATTTTCTTCATGTTCATATGAGATATCTCTTTCTTTCTTTTTCTTTAACTCAGATGCATGCAGAAAGTCACAACAAGAAATCTGGGTAGCCATCATTATTCTGGACTGCAAAACCTTTTGATTGGGGTGAAGGCAGGAGTTGTCCCCCATTGTGTAAGCAGCACCAGGAGATGAACACCTCACATGAGTTAGCTATCTTCACTTCCTCCCCTCCCCCCAATACATTTAATGCTACTGGGCCAATCCTGGCCACCTGTGAAAACCTTTCCTTACTAAACACAAAGTTAATCTAGTTGAGCTCTAGATTAACAACGGCAATCCTCCCAATCACTAGTCATTGCTTGTACTCAGCCAACAAACTGCATGGTGAAGGGGAAGGAGGCAGGTGTTTGCAAGGGTTCCAAATAGCTGGTCTTTTCTCCAGATCAGGGAGGGCTTCCTCTGGGCAGAGCTTTTCTTTTTCTATACTCCTCCTTGATCTATTATCCCATTTAGCAAGAGTTTACAGTTCCTTTCAGTCAGGGTGACCTTTATTTTATATGAAGAGAACCACAGCAAACTTAAGGTCTCCAAGAAAGAGCACAGTGTGTGTGTCTCCTAAATGACTGTCTGCATTGACCTCTGCTTCTCTAAATGGTTCCCTGTAACTGCAGAGAGCAGAATCTTAGACCTTTAAAGGGGTAGTGCACACACAATCGAGCATGACAGTTATCTATCTAAATAATGCATTACACTTAGCCAAAAGACACGCAGAAGAGGACACCTGTGAGGCTCACATAACAAACCAAGCTGCCTATACATACACTAAATTGTAATTGAAGTTTAACTAAAAGGACTTGCTTGTTTGTAAGGCTTCCATGAGTCTGCCCAGGAGAAATAAAAGAGACTGGAAGTGGGGTTACTAAAATACATTTCTAATACAAGCCGTGCAGGTGTAACCCACGTGTGATTGCACGTTATAAATCCTCTCTATAACCAATATATAGAAGATATGAGTCTAGAGAGCTCTATCTCAAGCTGTAGAACCTCAGGCTTTTTAGCTCTGGATTTCCCTGGTCCAGTTCCCAGTGGGTCAGTCAAGATGGTGGCCCTCACATCAAGAGAGATATAGAGTGACCAGATGTCCCAGTTTTATAGGGACAGTCCCGATATTTGGGGATTTTTCTTATATAGGCTCCTATTACCCCCCACCCCCGTCCCAATTTTTCACACTTGCTGTCTGGTCACCCTAGAGCAGTGGTCCCCAACCTTTTTGTGGCCAGTAGCACATTCATGTTTTCAGAAGAGTGTGGCGGGCGCCAACAATTTTTCAAGGCTTATTTTGTATTTGTACATTAAATAATACGAAAAGCATATTTAATATTACATAATATATGAATCCATAAGATTAAAAAAGGTAACTTTACATGTAAAAGGTATTAATTAAATTATTCAGCAATTACTCTTTCACCTTGCCATGTGAATTTGCTCTTTTTTATCTACCTGTAAGAAAAATTAAGGAGTTTTTACAAAATAAATATCATAAACATTCGGTCCGTTCTGCAGAGGCGGAGCGTTTTTTGTTGTTGTTTTGTTTTGTTTTGGCGGCAGTTCTGGGCAGTGCAGAGAGAAGCCGGAGAGAAGCCACGAGAACAGAGAACACTGGCGCCCGCAGCACTCTGTCCCCAGCAGGCGCGGGGCCCTGGCTTCTCTCCCCTGCTGGGCACTAGGCGGGCTCCGCGCCTGCTGGGGACAGAGAACACCGGCGCCTGTAGCCCCGGAGTTCTCTGTGCCCGGCAGGCGCGGGGCCGCGGATTCTCTGCAGCCCTGGAGTTCTCTGTCCCCGGCAGGAGCGGGGCTGCGACTTCTCTCCCCTGCTGGGCACTAGGCGGGTGCACATAAATGCCCCGGCGGGCGCCATGGCGCCCGCGGGCACCACGTTGGGGACCACTGCCCTAGAGAGATACGATTCCAGTCTGGAATATGAAGTCCAAAACTCCTCTATCGCTTTCTTTGCTAATACTTGGGGAAGTTTTGCTCAAGATGCCAAATTTTTCATCTTGTAACGGCCAGAGCTGGAAAACCAGCTCCAAACATCCTTTTTGGTTAGCAGACTGGCGTGACTTCTGCAATTGTGTTCATGATTTGTATTTTGCTGATTAGTTTTGATGAAGCATTTCCAACCTGTTGGACAGGCACTGACAAACTGTTCTCTTTGGATATTCATTATTCATATTGTACAATTAGTAACCTGGTATTGTGTATGCTTCCTAATTAGATGACTGAAAGGTTTTAAACAGGGGACTAACTAAACTTGCATAACAATTTTGTAGCCAAATCGTGATTCATGCTAAAATTTGTGAAATTTTCAGGATTCATAAATATTTTCAGAAATAGCTGGTGAGGTCCAAATACCCATATGAATCATAGGGAATTGAACTCACAAATTGATTTAAATCTTTTTTCTAGCAGCTCTAGCCAATAGGAAGAGCTGGGCAATTAAAGATATATTATTACTATGTGTATTTTGCTAGTGACAAGGAGTCCCAAGAGAGCAAAGCCCCATCATGCTAGGGGCTGTACAAATGCACAATAACAAACTAGCCTGGTCCCAAAGAGCTAACAGTTTAAAGAGACAAGATGGTATTATCCCCATTTTACAAATGGGGAACTGAAGCCAGATCCTCAAAGCTATTTAGGCACCTTACTCCCACTGAAATCAGTGGAAGTTAGGAACCTAAATACCTTTGACGATCCAGGCCTAAGTGACTTAAAAACATAAGAGCTGCCATATTGGGTCAGATCAAAGGTCCATTTAGCCCAGTTCCTGTCTCCAATAGTGGCTAGTACCAGAGCTTCAGGGGGAGTGTACGGAACAGGGCAATTTCTGAGAGCTTCACCCTTGTCTTCCCCCTAGAACTTATATAGTTCTTTATTAAACCCAGTTCTACTTTTGGCCATCACAACATCCCCTGGCAATGAGTTCCACAGGTTAATTGTACGTTGTGTGAAAAAGTAATTCCTCTTGTTTGTATTAATCTGGCTTATGCAAGGTCACACAATGAGTCTGTAGGAGAGCTGTGAACTAAACCCCAATGCCTTAAGTCCTAGCCCAGGCACTCAACCACCAGACCATCCTTCCTCTCTGTCTACACAGTCATATGTATGTTTACATATCTCAGAACAAGATAAGAACGGCCAGACTGGGTCAGATCAATGGTCCTTCTAGCCCAGCATCCTGTCTTCTAACAGTGGTCAGTGCCAAATGCTTCAGAAGGAATGAACAGAACAGGGCAATTTATTGAGTGATCCATCCCCTGTTGTACAGTCCCAGCTTCTGGGAGCCAGAGGTTCAGGGAGACCCAGAGCATGAGGTTGCATCCCTGACCATCTTGGCTAATAGCTATTGATGGACCTAGCCTCCATGAATTTATCTAGTTCTTTTTTGAACCCTTCACAACACCCTCTGGCAATGAATTCCATAGGTTGGCTGCGCATTATGTGAAGAAGTACTTCCCTATGTTTTAAACCTGCTGCCTATTAATTTCATTGGGTGTTCTTGTGTTATGTGAAGGGATAAATAACACTTCCTTATTCATCACTCATGATTTTATAGCCCTCTATCAGATCCCTCCTTACTCATCTCTTTTCTAAACTGAATATTCCCACTCTTTTTAATCTCTCCTCATATGGAAGCTGTTCCAGACCTCTAGTCATTTTTTTTGTCCTTTTCTGTACTTTTTCCAATTTTAATATATCATTTTTGAGACAGGGTGACCTGAACTGCACACAGTATTCAAGGTGTGGGTGTACCATAGATTTATAGAGTGGCAAGATGATATTTTCTGTAGTATTATCTATCCATTTCCTAATGGTTCCTAATATTCTGTTAGCTTTTTTGACCTGCTGCTGTACATTGAGCAGATATTTTCACAGAACTATTCACAATTAGGGTTGCCAATTTTGGTTGGATGTGTTCCTGGAGGTTTCGTCACATGACATATTCTTTAATTAAAGATTAATCTTTAATTCCTGGACACTCCAGGACAATCCTGTAGAATTGGCAACCCAATGACTCCACAATCTCTTTCTTGAACAGCTAATTTAGACCCCATCATTTTGTAGGTATTGTTGGGATGACGTTTTCCAATGCGCATTACTTCGCATTTATTAACATTGAATTTCATCTCGGATTTTGTTGCCCCATTACCAAGTTTTCCGAGATTCCTTTGTAACTCTTCACAGTCAGCTTTGGATTTACCTACCTTGAGTCATTTTGTATTATCTGTAAACTTTTCCACCTCAGTGTTTGCCCCTTTTTCCAGATCATTTATGAATATGTTAAACAGCACTTGGTCCCAGTACAAATCCCTGGGGGACCCGCTATTTATCTTTCTCCATTGTGAAAACTGACCATCTATTCCTGCCCTTTCTTTCCTATCTTTTAATCAGTCACTGATCCATGAGAGAACCTTCTCTCTTGTCCCATGACTGCTTATTTTGCTCAAGAGCCTTTGGTGAGGGACCTTGTCAAAGGCTTTCTGAAAGTCCAAGTACACTATATCCACTGGATCACCCTGGTCCACATGTTTCTTGATACCCTCAAAGAATTCTAATAGATTGGTGAGGCATGATTTCTCTTTACAAAAGCTGTGCTGACTCTTCCTGAATATATTGTGTTCATCTCTGTGTCTCATAATTCTGTTCTTTACTACAGTTTTACTACAACCAATTGCCTGGTACTGAAATTAAGCTTATTGCCCTGTAATTGCCAGGATCGCCACTGGAGCCTTTTTGAAAAATCAGCATTATATTAGCTATCTGCCAGTCATTTGGTACAGTAGACACATGTTTGCACAATACCTTCTCGGATCAGTCTGAAATGAGACAGAATGGTGACTCTAGGAGTCAGGGAAAAGAGAGGAGTTTGTTTTTCTTTGTGCTACTTTATCTCACTTCAATGGGAGCAGTCAAAAATGTCGAGGCTAAATGAAAAACAACTGTTGGGCTTGGGTCCAAGTGGTTCACAAAGAACCCCAAATGAGTTTATAGCTTTCTTTCAAGTTGTACAAATAAAAGGTGCTGGCATAAAAAGAACAGCATTTTTCTTTGTGGAAATCATTCGCTGAACTCATCGCATGATTTCCCCCACCCAAAATGCAATATTTTGCAATCTTAGGTTTTCCTTGTGCTAAGATCTTTCCGGAGAGACATCCAGCTGAGGCCCTGCCCATTTACAGTCATTACAGTCTCTGTACCAGTTTTTGCAACATCAGCAATGCTACTCTGGAGCCTGGGCCGCATTCCAATTCAGGTAACTACTTTCAGCCTCCCTCAAGTCCCGCTGCACTTTCAATTGGACAGTGTATTTCCTGCTCTCATATTGTTGCTGTGCACAGTTAAACTGCTGTCATGCCTCAGCCCAGAGGTAGGCGCACACCAGCTTCCAATTAAACATAACAATGGGCAGCTTTATTTTGTATCTAGCTTCTTTCATAAAATCATAACCCAAAATGTTTTTAAAAGGTAAGTAATTCTTGTAGGAAGGAAATTAGAAGTTAAAAAAAAAAGAAGAAAAGATACATTTTCAGATGGGCTTTGAAAAGTTATAGAGTCAATGAAGCAGAGAGTTACAGGACTAAAGATATCATGGCGATTTGTACGATATAAGAACCAGATTAGGATAGAATAGAAAGGCTGTCCTATAACAGTGACAATGTTATATGACAATGCAGAGAGAATACGGGTGCATAGTTAGGATGGAAGTCGAAAGACAGAAGCTCCATTTTGGAGGCTGGTATAAATTCATGCTGGATTTTCGAAACAAAGAGGGCACACTGATCTCTTTGAGGAGGGTGGTAGTGTAGCTGCGGTTTGCAATATGCGGAAGGCCCTTCATTTTCAGTTTTTACTAATTTTTTACTGAAAAATCGCCCGGTTTACGAAAGCTATTATTCAGTTTTTACCAACCTTCACCCAAATTTTGGACTACTCAAGTACACGAAAATGCTGAATATGTTGAGAAAATCCAGTGTATGACATTAGGTCGAGGTGTTTATGTCAATAATAAATTAGTCTAAGTAAATGTGAGGCTGTCTGGCATTTAAAGTAAGGCAACGTACTAGAAAATACGCACACCCACGCATGCTTATGTGTATGTACTGTTAAAGAAATAAACCATAGCATTAAACTGCTTTTACTTTCAATACTGTTACGTTTCTCTCTTTCCTGCTTTTTTCTGTCCTCCCATCCCCCAGTATTAACCCCAACGCTTCTCCAGACAACTGTGAAGTTAATTTCTTGCACTGATTTTAATTTTTTTTCAATAAACACTGATAAATTCCCAGGAAATTTTAAACAAAATAAAAACGGAAAATGAAGGACCTTGAATATGTGAGAAGATGGACAGTAGCAGCAGCATCTTGTTCAAGTTTGTCATTACCCTTAATTCAGTCCCCTTGTGCCTGTGTATTATATACAGGCTTTAATAACATGATCACATACTACCTTCCCCCCCGCCCCGCCCCCGAAAAGACGCCTGTCTCATTCAGACAGTGCACACAATGGACCTGCCTCTGTTTTTCCCCTGTGATGCCGAGCTAGTCACTGAAGCCAGACTTTCCACAGGTGGTCACTAAAAAGTGTGTTCCTCATTTTTTGGGTGTCCAACTTGAAACCCTGGGGTCTGATTTACAGAAGCACCAAACACTCCCAGCTGCAGCTGAACTCAGTGGGAGCTGGGCTTTGAAAATATTAAGTGCTCTATAATACTAAGTCCTCTGGAAACTCAGACCCTGGGCATCTTAAACAGGCACCCAAAATTAGTGGAAACTTTGGACCCTAAACTCTCTGTGCTTCAGTTTCCCATCTGTAAAATGGGGATAACGCCACCCCCTCACCTCAGAGGGGTGCTGTGAATATACATTCATTAATACTTGTGAGGGATTCAGATACTATAGTGAAGAGGCCATAGAGAAGCCCAAGAGGACATTAATATTTCTGTCTTCAGAGCAGGGTATGGATAGTGTGCAGTAAATCAAACAATGAGGATAAAACAAAAAACCCCTGAACAATCAGCATAAAACACACATATAAAACAAAATATTGACTAGCTGCTTATTAAGTGAGCCCTTTCCAGCCTTGCACACTGAATGAGGCAGGGGTCCTGTGGTAAAAATCGTATGTGATCATGTCCCCAGCCAGTTCCTTAACCACAAAACCATCTTTCCCCAAGACTTTCAAGCTGGGATATAGGGTAAGCCATCGACAAAGGAGTTAGAGAAGATAAGGAGTGAGAAAAAGAAGGGAGCAGATACAGATTTACTCAGTAAGGGAACCAAGGCAGTGGCATACATCCATTCAATAGCATTGCTCTGGTCTCTCTCCCTTTTTAGATCGATAATACCTCACAGTTAATTGTTTTGAGTGTTTAGTTTTACCCTGCTCTATAAATGAATCCTTTATGAAAAAGGAAATGGAATGGCCTGATTCTCCTCTGACTTGCGCTGTCACAAATCCGGAGTAAATCCACCAAAGTCAAAGGAATTAAAAACTGGCGGGGAGATCAGAATCAAGCCCTCGCTGTTTGTTTAGAATTCTCCAGGGACAACGGAAGGGAAGGAGGGAACCGAATGAAACACCGCATTGGGCACGCTCCGCAGTTATTAGGAAAATTCCACCTTCGTGCAAATTGTATTTCATCACTTAATTAAGAAGGCATTTATTCTTCCGCTTTAATTAATATCTTGTCTCTTCCTTCCGAAGTACTTAATCCTGGAGTGAAATCATACTAGAATTATTACCCCGAAGTGAACATTGGCATTTTAGATCTCAACAAATCTTTTGGAGAGAGAGAGAGAGAGAGATTTAATAGCAGTAATTATAAACTACTCTGCCAACTTATGGGCTGCTTTACATTTCTGGCTTCCTGCCACATTCTTTTTTCCCAGCGCCTAATGAATAGCAACTCTTGTGTACAGTAGAGCTGTGCTCCGTTTAAGCAATATCCCCAAAGAAATTGGCCTTTACCAGTAGTTAATCACAACTTTGTTAGGCATTGCCTGGGGCGATTTGACAAAACCCATTCGTTAACTAGAAACTGTAATCGGTGGTTTATATCACAGCAATGTATACTTTCAGTGAGGCCACATTATAATAGATGGAAAATCGGTTATTTCCTGAGCATCCTATCAACAACCAATTTTCCACCAGTCAGCCCAGAGATGGATGTCTCATGGGCATATAGGGAACTGGATTAATTGATGTCAGCATCTAGTGGGGAAAGATACCTAAAACACACACTAGAAGCTAGTGGCTTTCATAACAAAATAAAAATAAGCCACTGTACCATATTTGAATTGCCTCTTGTAAGCCAGGTTAGTCTTTCAAAAAAGTAAACTTTGATATTATATTAATATTGATATTACTCCTTAGCAGGGAGGGTAATTAAGCATTGGACCAACTTACCTAGAAATGTGGTGGATTCTCTGTCACTTTACAGCAATTGTATTCCTAAAAGATACGTTCTAGCTCAACCAGAAGTTACGGGCTTGATGCAGAAATTACTGCGTGCAGTTGGAAGGCCAGTGTTATACAGGAGATCAAACTTGGTGATCATAGTGGTTCCTTAAAATCTATGAACCTGAGACTATTTTAAGGATTGATCATGCGATCGTTAGTCAGATGAGTAATCATTACACCTGTCCTTGAAGTGAATGGGCTCACTTGCCACTATCCTGGTGTAAATAAATCTGCTGTCTCTATACACATGGAGTATCCTTATTCACTTTGGTGACGCTACTCATGCAGAATCCCCTTTTGAGGTCGCTAGGTGTTTGCAGTACAAATAAAAAAGAAAGCTGGCAGGATCTAGCCTATTGCTTAGCTTCTTGTTAAGAAATCTTCCTTTCTTTCTGTCAACTGTACAGCTGGGGTGTGTTACAAAGGGCAAAATACTAACCCAAAGCCATGAGCATAACTGGAACAATTCACTCTCTTAGTGCTCTCGGTTTGGTTTGAAGTTTTCCCTCTGATCCAAGAGCTCGGAAGCCAGATCACAGATGCAAGTGATTACACGCACCTTCGGCGTGGCACAGAAATGTTGCAAGACCCAGTTTTCAATTCTTTAAGGAAGAAAAAAAAAATCCAATTGAGTTAACAATTTCCTTCTCTATTTCCCTTCTTAATGTGATAAGTTGATAGGACAGTATTGTATCAACCCTTTCTAAAAAGTGTGACAAATTCCTAAATAAGGGAAAGAATGACTGACTAGCCAATGGAGTTGTTGTAAAGCATGTGGTGGAAACTCCTTGTGACATTACTCTGAAAAGATGGATTAACAGGAAGGCATGTGTTGCAGTGTAAGTTACAACTTATCTCAGAAAGTTTTAACTTTAGGCCTTTGCATGCCTAAGGAATCATTTTAAAGGGAGCTTAAGCTTTACGAGTCCCTTTAGATTCCTACACAAATCTGCAGCTGCAAAGATAGTTCAAACTATTTGATGAAGGGGCTGGGAGTTTGAACAGGACACAGGGAGTCACGATTCATGGTTTCTGTCCCTGGAAATGCCACAGACCCTCTGTGTGAATTTGGCCAAGCCACTAAAATGCTCTGTGCCTTGGTTTCCCCTCTCCAAAATATGGAAAGAATACGGGAGCATTTGGTGGTTTGGTCCATATGCCTGACGTAGATCAGTAGATGAATGGTGTTCAAATGAACAAAATAATTTCAGAACAGTTTGTGCCGTGCATTCCTTGCACTAGTCTCCTCCCTCCCCCGCTGCCTGGCTCCACCTCCAGCCCAAATTCTTGCCTTTCACCTCAGTTTTGCTGTTCACGGATCCTCCACAGCTGTGAAAGTGGGAGCAAGATTTTCCCATAAGTGGCTCCTCTGATATGTCCAGCTTATGTAGATAGATATTTTGATGTAACTAGACATCCACAAGTTTGAACACTTATCCAGGGCGAATGTGAACTATCCCAACCCCATAGGTCTGCTAAAATGAGGTGAACTCTAGCACGGGCAAGACTACTCATGAGATTTCTGGAGCTTCTGTTTTTTCCCAATGGGGACAGAAATACCACAACTTAATCAGTGCAAGCCCTTCACCTTCCAGTCCTGCTTAGATCCAGAACCAGGAACATTTTAGAAATACTAAAGGTTAAGCAAACTTTTTTTGAACCTCAGAAAAGATTTGGATTGGGTCTTATATGATTCATTTCTGATTCACCCGTCTGTATGGACCAGCCACATCACTGAGCCTTGGAATTGGAAGGATGGATGTTCATGGAAAATTTAGAAGATGGTTGGGATGTGCTAGGAAGGGTTATTTTAAAGATGAATACAATTACCCAGAAGAAACAAGAATGCAAAGACAAGAGCCTTCAGCAACATGACTGTCAAAGAGCTGGATGGCTTGGGGGTCGGGGATGGGGAACGTTCACGTGTATACAAAATATATCTGGCCGTGATTTAATGGTAGGCTTAAACATGCTTTAAAGAGTTCTAAGCACAGGAAGAAATATGCTGCTAGTAAAGCTTCCGTGTTATCAGCACAACTAAATAATGACGTGCAATGTGTCATGTGTAAAGAATATATTAACGCTTGCATAAATATTTTCCTAATGTCTGCTTGGCCGATGTCTACTTGGCAAATAACCAGTGGATAGTAAATAATGCTCACATTTCTGTTTATTTAAGGTCTATTTTCTCCCTTGTATTTTACATTGGCAATCATTTGAGGCCGTGCAGGGGAGGGGGAGGGGGAAGAGCCACAGCCTTGTAAAACGGTTTGTTTTCCTTACAGATTTGGGGAGAAATAAACTGTTTATATCTTGGTCTTTCGCTGCCATGGCAGTGGATTGTTTTGTGTGAGTATAAATTGTGTAAAGCTTAGCCAAGCAGTAGCTTTATAAAGGATGGAGGTGGGGGGGAGATGGGGAAATTGGAAGAACATAGTGAAGAAGACACTCTCTATATTCTATATAGGTTTTTATACTGCACTCTTCACTGCGATATCTGAGCATCTTTCAGTAGCATTAAGCGATGTGACTCTACATCTGTCCTATGTTGTTTGTTCACCCATCCTCTCCCCAGAGGCCCAGGCCTGTGCCGTGGAGGGTATTGTTTTGGTAGGGTGTCTTTTGTTTGTTTTAATATAAATATACCTGTGGCTATGTCTAGATGTAAGAGAAGGCAAGGTCCAAGAAGTGTGCCTTGCACTTAGAGTGGAAAGTGGTGAGGTTTGGGCCTGGTCCGTACTTCCTGGGAGAGCTCATTCCACTCTCTCGGAACATGGGGAAAGTTCAGTTTATTGGTGGGAGTTACATTGTGCCGGAGGGGCAGAGTTCTCAAGCATGGTCTTTGTCCTGGAGCGTTAGACAATCTTTTAGGTATTCTGGGCCCAAGTCATGGAGCAGTTTGAAGATAAGGACAGAGACCTTGAACTTGATTTGAAATTCTATGGGCAGCCAGAATAGAGAGCAGAAGTCAGGTCTGATGTGTCCGCAGTAGCCTGTGTTGGAGAGGAGAGATGCAGCAGCGTTCTGAACTAGCAGGAGTTTCCTAAGTGCTGAAGGCTTCATGCCCAGGATTATTGCATTGCTTTAATGCAGCCGAGAGGTGACTGAGGTGTAAATAACTCTCAGTGACTCCATTGTTAATCTGGAGAACCTCCATGTAGTCCGTGCAATTGCCTGTATTGGGACAGCATGGTGCTCCAAACCTGTCCCCCTGGCACAGATCTGAATGAGGTTGTTCTGAAGGCTCCATGGGTGGGACAGGGAGAGTCAAGGGTTTATGCTTCCTCACCCAGCAACAGCTTTTACCACTCACAGACTACCCTTCATAGGAGAGCTGTGCATGAAGTCAGAGTCAGATTTTGCAATTCATATAAGGATCTGTTTGGGAGGTACTTTGAGGGAGAGGCAGAATCTGGGCCATGGAGCCCAGGGTTCAAGACCCTCTCCTTCGCAGGGCCTCAGACCCAGCTTCAGCTCTAGCCCAAATGTCTACACTGCAATTTGATAGCCCCGCAGCCCGAGCCAGCTGACCGGTGGCCATGCCATGGGTCTTTGATTGCAGTGTAGACACAGAGAGCACAGTGTGTATGTCTCCTCATCACAAGCTTCAGCAACACTTGAAAACTAAATGGCTCCATTCTACACACAGCACAGAGTTAAGTAGGGTGACCAGACAGCAAATGTGAAAAATCGGGACGGGGGTGGGGGGTAATAGGAGTCTATATAAGATAAAGACCCAAAAATCGGGACTGTCCCTATAAAATCGGAACATCTGGTCACCCTAGAGTTAAGTACCCATTTGCCAACCATATTCCACCCAATTTAGAGAGTACACCCCCATTTTCACCACTGATTTTCATTTAATCTGACAAAGACAGATGTATCTATTCAGCCCATAGTCTATCAGTGTTTAATGGCTTGATCCAAAACTCATTGAAGTAAAACGGAATCTTTCAGTGGATTTTAGCATTGGCTCTGATTGGCAATTTTTATTTTTATTTTTTTGGTTTTGATTTGCTGTTGCTTAAATCTAGAATACCCCAAAATCACACCATTCCACTGACTAATTGGAGAACCTTCAAATGCAAGGTTCCACATAAATATTATATCACCTATACCTAGGTGACATTATGGTCTCATGAGCAAAGTCTACGACTGTTTTCTGAGTTAAGTTCCTCTAATTCGATTTTCGCCATCCGTGATGTGGCTGATTTAATCTGCAGATGAGGGAGCCAGGATTCACAGTAGGCAGAATATCTAAAACTAGTGAAAGTTCTACAGAGACCATTGCCAAATGTAATGGAAAGAAGGAAAATTAATAATAAAGTAATGACTCAACTTGAAACAGGAAAAAACCAGTTAATATCCACTTCAGAGCTCAGCTGTCCCCTCCAGCAACATTATTTACAACTAATTAGAAGCTATTTTTAATATTTTGCTATAATTTAAAGGTTCTTACGCATTGTTTTTCAACAAAAGAAAGTGCCAAAAGGAAAGCTTGTCAAACTTGTCTTGGGGTTTTGCTTTTGTTGCTTTTTCTGATTAAAATCTTTATTGATTTTTCCACAAATCAAGAGCCCAGAAACACCAACACAAACCGTAAGGCAGCAGAGAAATTGTAATCATGCTGGTACAATACCCGGCTCGAATCCTACACAGCCTGATAAAGTTATGTGGGCATCTGGAAATTGACGGATTAATGATGCATTTTAAAAAGTTGAGTACATTTTGAAAGCTAGAGTCCTTTTTATTCTAGATAGATAGATAGATTAGATTGATTTATGGTTAAACACGGTAATACGTCATTTCAACACTGCAAGTCTCTTAGGGCAAACTGCTGATCATATTTAAACCAATGCAATTCAGTTGACATCAGTGTGGCTACATAGGTGTAACTGAGAGTGGAGTATTTAAATCAAGATTGGATGCATTTCTAAAAGATATAATCATTCACAAATTACTGGATCAATGCAGGAAGCAATGGGTGAAGTTCAATGGGCTTTATTAAACAGGAGGTCAGACAAGATGATCATAATGATCTCGTCAGACCTTAAAATCCGAGAGCAAAATTTGACTTCATTATTATTAGAGCTGGGTGAACTTTTTTTCTCTGGATAGCAACTTTGTCCAAAAATGCCTTTTCTGTGGTGCTGAAACTACTCGCAAATTTCGGTCAAATTCGCCAAGTAATTTCAGCTGAATGAAAAAATAATTCAGAAAGGTTTAAATGTTCCTGACATTTTTGAAATGAACCTTTTCGATATTTCATTTCATTTTGAATTGATATTTGAAACATATTGTTTGACCTGAAGGAAATGTTTTCAATTTGCCACATATAACTCCAAAACATCACTTTTTCTTCAGAACTAAACAATTTTCGTTTTCAAATTTGTCAGTTCAGCCACTGGACCAAACAATCAATTATTCACTCGGCTTTAATGATCATATCTCCATTTGCCAGGAGTTCCTTAAACCAAGTCACAGAGCCTCAACAGTGAATTAGGTAACCAGAAGCGTCACAGATCATGTCTGTAGTGCATGAGCATATACACAGCCCCAGCTAAATTCCCAACAATATGCACTGCTGTCAGTGTAAAAACCTGAGATGGATTTGCTCTGGGCTGCCAAAGTCATGGTGAGGGTTGAGGCATGTCTCCAATAGGTTACCCAGTTTCTGTCTCCATTCTACATCCTCACCGCCATGCCTGGCTTCCTGAAAAGCCATTTCCGTGACTTGGTTCTGAGTGCTCTGCAATTGTTTCTCTGGAAGAGAGCTCGAGAGGTCACCTGTCCAGCCCCCTATGCTGAGGCAGGACCAACCAACCCAAACCATTCCTGACAGGTGTTTTCTAAGCTGTTCTTATAAACCTCCAAGTATGGGGACCCTTGAAAGCCTGTTCCAGAGCTTAACTGTCCTTAGAGAAAGTTTTTCCTACTACCTAACCTAAATCTCCCTTGCTGCAGATTAAGCCCATTACTTCTTGTCCTCCCTTCAGTGGATATGGAGAACAATTGATCACAGTCTTCTTTATAACAACCTTTAACTTATTTGAAGACTGTTATCAGGTCCCCCCTCAGTCTTCCTTTCTCAAGACTAAACATGTTCAGGTTTTCTAACCTTTCCTCAGAGGTCAGGCTTTCTAAACCTTTTATCATTTTTGTTGCTCTCTTCTGGACTATCTCCAATTTGTCCACATATTTCTTAAACGGTGGGGCCCAGAACTGGACACAGTACTCCAGGTGAGACCTCACCAGTGCCAGGTAGAGCGTGACAATTGCCTCCCATGGCTTGCATATGGCACTCCAGTTAATACACCCCAGAATATTAGCCTTTTTCGCAACTGCATCACATTGTTGACTCTTGTTCAGTTTGTGATCCACTATAACCTCCAGATCTTTTTCAGCAGTACTATAGTCTATTCCCCATTTTGTAGTGGTGTATTTGATTTTTCCTTCCTGAGTGTAGTACTCTGCACTTGTCTGTATTGAATGTCATCTTGTCAGTTTCAAACCAGTTCTCCAATTTGCCAAGATCATTTTGAATTCAAGCCTGTCTCCCCAATTATTAGCAAACCCTCTCAGCTTGGTGTCATCTGCCAATTTTATAAGCATACTCTCCACTCCATTATCCAAGCCATTAATGAAAATATTGAATGGTACCAGACCCAGGACAGACCCCTGTTGGACCCCATTAGATATTCCCCCTTCCCCAACGAACCATTGATAACTACTCTTTGAGTACAGTTTTGCACCCACTTTATAGTAATTTCATCCAGACCACTTTTCCCTAGTTGATTTATGAGACACGTAGGAGTCTTACTAAAATCAAGATATGTCACATCTACAACTTCCCCCCATCCAGTAGGCCAGTAACCCTGTCAAGACCCTCTGATCACATTTTCAAGGGCTGACCTCTGATCCCATGCATAACCCCATTAAAATCAGGGTTCTGCACTAGCAGATCTAATTGCAGGATTGGGACATAAGGGCCGGATTGAAAGCCCATTGAAATCAATGGAAAGATGCCCATTGACTCTGATGCGTTCGGGATCAGGTTCTAAACATACAACCCTCCTTGTCCATCTCCTGAAGTGGCAGGAGGGAGGGAGCAGGGAAGTTACAATTCCTGATGACGCTTCAGCTCATCCCAGTCATGGAACTCAGTAATGGTGAAAATCATTTCCACAATCTTTACTGATGAAACTTTAACCATTTTAATGTTCAAAATCAAGGTTTGGCTCTGCACCTAACCCCCCCTCTTCCCCTGAAATTGTTTCTGCATCATTTCACCCTATTACTTAAAGCTTTATTTAAGAACAAATAAACTCTCTCTGTCCCCGAGTATAGACGATAAGCTATATCTGCCCTCAGGCAGCTAGCTTATTAGTTGCAGGATTACATCCGTCATCACAAATACCAGAATAGATAGATTTCCTGCTCTGTTCACGGCAGCGCAGAAACGTATTCGTGTGTTCCCAGTGGAAACATATCAAAGCCGAGACACTTATCTCCAGGACAGACACCAGGTGGCACTCTAGCGTGTTTGATGCACACAAACACCAGAAAGAAGTCATGGCTGGTTGAACGTGCATTCAACCCAGTGAACAGTGTGTAGAGACAGAATACATGATCAGTGAACAGCTATTAACACGATGAAAAAGGGCCTGGTGTCAGCAGTAATGATAACGTCAGCACTTCGCTAAGTGCCTGTAGGAGAAAGAGGAGTTCTGGTTAAGGCAATCCACCCTGTGCGGTACAACAAAGTGACAGACTGTAATGAGCCCTTGGATTGACAGGAAAGGATTATTGGTACACAGCCGCCTATTGTACTGTATTTAAGAGTCATTCACCATTGCCTGCTCTATGCTTAAACATGGAGTATTTCCAACCCCAGATGTTCACTTCCCCACCTCATAGGGGTGGTAGTGAGGATAAATACTGTACGAGTTTGTGGGGAGTTATGGTAAGGGGGGGGCATAGGCGTACCTAAAACAGACAGTCTTTGGCAGTAGCTACCACACAATGGAGAAATAAATAAAATCCTCTCTTTCCAGTGACGGATTAGCCACTGGGCCCATGACCAGGGGCCCCTGCCAACTGGGGGGCCCCTGGAAAAAATACGCCGCCTGACAGTGGAAGCCCAAAGCCCTGGCTTCCTGGCTGGTGGGATGGGGGAAGCCCCCGTGCCCCAACCTCGCTCCGCGGCAGCAGCGCCAGCCCCCCGCAGCAGCTCCCGACCCTGGCCCCAGCTGAAGCTGTGGGAGGGGGGAAGCCCCCCCCCAGCCCAGCACCCTCTGTGTGGATTGTCTGAAATAGACCCAAAGGGGGGAAGTTGCATTTTTGATTATCTCAAATTAAACTGAAAGAAACCCCATACTTGTTCTTTACCGATTTACAAATTACACCAAAGGATAAATAAACACACCCACCCCAGCTATAATCCCTCAGTTATGACTGGAAATAAGATGCACATTTTTAACATTAAGGGTAGTTAACCATTGAAACAGCTCCCCGGGAAGTGAGGTGGATTCGCCCTCACTTGGAGCCTTCAAATCAACACTGGATGTCTTACTATCTAAGAGATGTTCCAGTTCAACCTCAAGTTAAACTGGACTCAATTCAAGAATCATTCGTTGAAATGCTCTGGCCTGGGCCATCCAGGAGTTCACAGGAGATGATCACCACCGTCCCTTAGGGGTCTATGACACTGGAGCTTCCTGTAAAGCACAGAGGATGGAGCTCGGCTGTTCTCAATGGTGGCAGATGACAGAACAAGAAGCAATGGTCTCAAGTTGCAGTGGGGGAGGTCTAGGTTGGATATTAGGAAACACTATTTCACTAGGAGGGTGGTGAAGCACTGGAATGTGTTATCTAGGGAGGTGGTGGAATCTCCATCCTTAGAGGTTTTTATGGCCCGGCTTGACAAAGCCCTGGCCGGGATGATTTAGTTGGTGTTGGTCCTGCTTTGAGCAAGGATTGGACTAAATGACCTCCTGAGGTCTCTTCCCACCCTAATATTCTATGATTCTATGGTGTCATTCTTACTCCTCCTTTTTAAAAACGGCACCGATGGACATAAAAACACCAAGACCGTCAAAAAGAAACAGAGCAAACTTTAAGTGGCTTATTCCTGTAAACCATGTTTCCCAAAGCTGAAAAAATCCAGTCTCTAATGTTGTGCTTGAAATTTTTAATGCCCATTTTTTTCTGCCAGTGTTTGTCTGGTGCTTTATTTGATGCCCAGGATTCTGCTTTTTTTTTTTTTTTTTTTTTTTTTTTTTTTTTGCCGTTTGGGGCGTCAAAAACGCTGGAGCCGGCCTTGCTTCTATGTTGCACAGAAATTTGCTGTGACCACCGCTGCACACACTTTTATCGCGGAAAACGATTGGCCTCCAAAACAAGGAATCCTTGCCCTGGGGATGACAGGCAGAACTAGTTGTGTTACACTGAGGGAAGGAACCCCTGAGGGTCTAATGCATGAATACATTTCCCAGGGTCCTTCTCACTCAATGCATCCCACATTTGGGCCTGGGCAGGCTGAGGGGTGTGCAAGGCCCAGAAATGGCCTCTCTGATCCCAGCTCGCAGGACGATCTCAAATGGTACCCCAGAAGGAAATTGTTTGAAGGAAGCAGAAGCCTCAAGACTCCTCCTGCCTGGGGCTCAGATGAATGCCTTCCACTATCTCCTGGGCTCATCTTTTCCTGAGGGCTTATGAGAAGCAGGATGTTGTTTGAGGGGCAACCGTTGAGTCATTCAGCACCAGTGTGGTGAATAATGCTAGATCAGTGAGGAACAAATCTACTTTTCTTCTCCTACTTTGAAGGCCTGAGGGCATTGGTCAGCTGAAGAGGTGGAAGGTTCTGTGGCAGAGTTCAGAGAGACAAGGTGTTTTTTGGGGGGGGAGTGGGGTCTAGGAGGAATGTGGCCCTTGGCAGCAGCCGGCAGAGTGCTATCTGGAATCCAGAACATTCTAGAAGCCTTAAAGGCCTAGGAGTTTAATTCTGGACACCAGTGAAAAGCCAAAACAGAATGGTTCAAAAACTGAAACTCAACACTCATTTATTTAGCCCATTACTGATTGTACTCCATTGTGGCCAGAGTATCTGAGCGCCTCAGAGTCTGAAACATATTTCTCCTCACAACACCCCTGTGAGGTTGAAATTATTATTGTCTCAACTTTACAACTGGAAAACCAAGGCATAGGGGGGCTAAGTGACTTGCCCATGGTCTCACAGGAAGCCTGTGGCAGAGTAGGGACTTGAACACAGGAAAAGGTTAGGCTAGTTCCCTAGCCACTGGACCATCCGTCCTCTCAACCAGCCATGCTCCCTTAAATGATCAGTCCTCAAAAACATCAGTTTTATTTTTTAAATGTCTATAAATACCCTCACTAACATAAGTATACCTACAGAATATCACTACAAACATCTCATATAACTCTTTGCTATCAAACATTACACAACAGTAATAGAAGCCAACATGCAAACCTCTCCAAAAGACAATCTTCAATTTTTTTTTATTTAACAGTTGTATTCAATCATTTCCCCCTTCACCTCTTCTTCTTCTTCCTCCTTTTTTTCTTTTTGATATGGTGCTTCCTAAAAAAACAAATGTGAAATTTCTAACCGTTCTCTAAGGTGGGAATCTTCTGTTATAAATCACTTATGCGCATCCTAGCCTTAAAAAAATCCAAACAAACCTTGACTTTAGCTTTCTTGGTTTCTCGTACTTACAGATACTTTCTTCCTTTCTTAACATTGCCCAAAACTAGTTTCTTGTTCTCCCCTTCTGATCCCTTCGGAGACTCTATAAAGAGATTCTCCCATTAGTGTCCTTTAGATTGACACTGCTACGACCAAGGTTAGAATCTGGCCCCTAGTGCTTGAGCTTTGCAGAGGAAGAGACCATACTCAGATCTCTCTTGAGGTCCAGGCTTGCTGGCATCCTCAGCCCCTTGGCCTCCAGAGAGTCAACCGCTCCCCTGCCCCCAGCTGATCCAACCCCTAATTGCCTCATCTCTGCCCCATCTGGCATCCTACTCCAAAACTGCCTCTTATTCCTAACACATCCCCTCACCTCCCCCAGGGCTATGAATGTTCCCTGCTGCCCTTTCCTGAGATCATCTCCATATAGGAGCTTTGTTGCTCCTGACTGGAGACTTTTGCTCAGGAAAAAAAAAGGGAGTAAACAATAAACAGACACCCTTTTAGAGGTGGAAGTAGTTAGATCCTACTCACTCGCATGAAGATGTCAGTGGTCTATCAACGATCAGATCTGGAGATTTCTTTCAACCACTTTTTGGCCCGAGAAGACAACAAAGTTCTGGGTGGCTGAGAACCCTTCAGCCACCCAATGCTTTTCATATTTCTCACCCATCGCTGGAGACAGTCACTCCCACCGAACCAGTTCTAAGAACGTGCCTTTGTTTCATCCAGGACTAAGGAAGATCAATGGAGTCTCTTCTATTCTGCTGCTAACCAGGAGAATAAACAGAACTCCATATTGCCCCACCTCTCTCTTCCAACTCCGCAGGGACCCTGGTGGGAGAAGCTAGAATTAACGCTCACAGACCAGGGTCTTGTTCAAGCAAGAACGCTTGCAGTAAGACTTTAGTATGAATTAAAGATAACACGGCCCTCTGTTGTGGTGTGGCAGAATTCAACAGCCACCACACCTGGCTCACCAGAAAAGCCTGCTGCTTAGCATTTAGCAGAACTGCAGATTTAAAGAGACAGAAGGGTGGAAAGACAGCACTGGTGCCCCACCCACTGCTGGATAAAGCACACACAGAATTTCCCCTGAGCTCCTTCCCAGATAAACCATACTTATGTGTAGCAGCTATTACAGCAGCACTTTGAAAGTCACCTTAGTTCTTTAAGGAGGCCCTCTACCTCTTCTCCGCTCTTCTTATGTTAAAGTGGGGGATGGAGGCAGGGAACCCGATTAAGAAGGGGGGAATTATTTAAAGACTCTGGAGATGAGTGATTTAGTTCTGATCCCCAGTAAAAGGGAGCTGAGGGAAGTGTACCTGCAGGGCCTGACTGTGCCACAAGGGGGTGCTCTAGGTCGGCCCCCACCACAAGACTCTATAGACTGTCCCATTAATGCTGTTCAGATTCACACTGCTGGCACCCAGATCAGAGTGTGGCTGCCGGTGTTGGAGGTTTGCATGGGAGCCATGTGCAGGGACCACTCATTCCAAAAAACCCCCCAACCAGCTTCTCATCTTGCGTCCCCGCTGCCACCTCTAGCTGTGGTCCAGCAGGGGGAGCTGTGAGAGCAGAGTGTGTCTGGTTAGCAGGCCCACAGGGACCAGATGTGTGACAAGCTGGCTGGGCTGGCGGAATGCCTGAGTCGGGGAGCTGCAGGTCAGGCAGGATGCATGTGGTTTGGCAGCCCTGTTGTTGCATCGTCCTGTAGTATCTGGGTTTATACATAGATTAGCCATAGACTGTCCCGTCCTGTGTTTGCACAGCACCTCGGGCAATGGAATCCGGAGCTCAGCTGAGACTCGGCGGTGCTGCTGGAACTGACACTCCTTGCAGTGACAGCAGTAGGGACCGTGAACCTGGGACCTTCAGTAAGAAAAGCACGCGTGTCTGCTGCTGGTGTCGAAGAGCTGAGGCCCAGAGCCTCTAAGGTATTCAGCCTCCTAACTGCCACTGATTCCAACCTAAATACCTTTGGGAATTTGGGCCTAAATCCCTTAGCTGGCAGCTTATAAAACTATTACGTGAGTCGGGGGAAATGCCCATCCTCTGTTGTGTGGGTTACTCTACTGTAATGTAAACAATAATGAAGTCATAAAGAATGGCTTCAAAATGTATGTATATAACAAAAGGCTTTTAATCATTGAACAGCTTTTTCAGCAATTACATTTGCTCCTGCCTGAGATAAACCTACATTCAAACTACAGCTTGATTTTTATTCTTTCTTTCTTTGCAGCTCTCTCCTCAGCTGCTGCTTTCGGAAGCTGCATGACAATCACGCCTTTTATTTCCCTCACTGTCAGGGCCTTTTTCCAGCTAGAGCTGCAATGGCAGAAGATGCTCCACAAGGCTGGTGATTAAGAGCTCCAGGATGCCTTGTGCCTGAGCGCACTTTAACAAATTATGATCAGAGCAGTTTTGTGGTTAACGAACCCTCTTCTGGAAACAGACCCGTTAACCAAGTTTCCAAAACAACACAGCATCCCTCCTGTTCAGCGGACTATCTCACCGTGAGTGTACAACACCAGTGATTGGCAATCGGCAGTTGCTGCTTGTGGGTTTCTAAGGTCTTGGTTTTGACCCTAAACATTTACCATCTTCTTGTCCTGTATTTGACATCGCTTGCTTTCACTGAGCTTAGTGGTTGTGCTCAGGTGGGACGTGAGGGGAGAGCTGGGAGGAGGGATAGTTCAATGGTTTGAGCATTGGCCTGCTAAACCCAGGGTTATGAGTTCAATCCTTGAGGGAGCCATTTAGGGCAAAAATCTGTCTGGGGATTGGTCCTGCTTTGAGCAGGGGGTTGGACTAGATGACCTCCTGAGGTCCCTTCCAATCCTGATATTCTATGAGGTCAAAGGGAAGCTGTTCCTGCCATGGCATTATGCTTGGGGGGGCCCTGGGCTTTTGAACTTGTGCCCTCAGGCACACAACTTGAATAAGCCCAAATATATTGACCTTCAGGGCACACTGAGAGACTCATCTCCTTGGGGGGCATGTCAAGCAGTGGGCTGGGCCCTTTCAGAGGGAACTGGTCCAGCCCTGTACCTCGTTAACAATGGGGCCTGATGGAGAGCAGCTGGTCTCTCTAACGAGCCAGAGCGGCACAGGAAGAGGAAGCTGTGGCAGAGGCTGTAGAGAGCAGGAGGTCTGTGACTGGGGGGAAGTGTTTGGCCTGAGCCAGAGGTCTGAAGAAGGCTGAGGGTGAAGGCAACAGCAGAGCAGTTTGCTTGGTGGCCTCTCAAAGCCAGAGAATAGGCAGCATGGCGTGAGTGTTGGACCATCTCCTGGGGAAGAAAGGACAGAAGGTAGGAAGATGGGGGTGTTCCTGTTGGAAGGAGCTGAGAAGGACTCCAGCTGGAAGGGGCTGGGGTGGCTGCTGCTAAGAAGTAGGCTGAGGAAGAGCCCGGGACTAGCAGAGCTGAATAGGTATTGGACTGATGGACAATATTTTGGGACTCTGAGGATGGTTTTGAATTGTTTGCTAATAAAGCCAGACCCCAAGGAGGGGTGGTAGCAGCTGCAAGAGAGCTTCTAGTGGAGTTATTGATTGAGGCCCTGAGTAAAGGGAAACTGAGTCAGGGGTACTGCAGCACCACATCAGGCCACCAGGGGGTGTCTGGGAGGTGGCCATGCCCTGTGACAGGGAGACAGGGAGAGGGTGGGTTATAGTCAGGGAATGTCCTTTGCCAGTTGTTTATGCAGTGCTTAGAACAGTGGGACCCTGACCTGGTTGAGGGCGCTAAATGATAATTATATCCCTTTATTTTTCACTTGTTTGGTAAGATCTAATTACACTGCTGTGCATGGCTGAGTTTGCTGCTGGTTTTGCCTTGATGTCTGTTTGTAGTTTTAAATAACTCTTAAGGATGCTTAGAACAGGTGGTTGTTTTTGTGTGTTTCATTTTTTCCCCTTTCTTTCCCTGTTTTTATAAATTGTAAGTAAAACTAACTTGGCCATAACTAATTGGCGGGTGTAATTCCAAAGGCTGCTTTTGACAATTTGTCCAGGTGGATTTTTTTTAGGGACTACGGATTCCTGCATTTCTGTAAGGTACGAGTTTTGTAAAGGTTATCAGAGTCATTTAGTGCTGAATTTGCCAAGACAACTGCAAGCTTATGTCACCTTACCACAGTCAGAGTGAGTTTTATGACAGTGCTTGGATTTATAGAGGGTGTTGTACTCTCAATTACTGTAAGCATCACTTTAAATAAAATTAAAGGCTACAAGAGTCATCAGAGAAAATGCATCTGTTCCCTGCATAATGACTGTATGCAAACAGTATTGCTCTGCGGTATGCTGCTTCAAATCACCAGGATAAGAATAAGGCCATTTTCTTAGGTTAGTGAACATATCATTCAGAACTGGAATAGGCGATGAGCCCAAGCCCCATAAGGCATGTCTACATTGCAGTAAAACCCCTGCGGCTGACTTGGGCTCATGGGGCTCAGGCTGAGGCACTATAAAACTGCAATGTAGACATGCAGGCTCAGGGACCCTGCAAGGGGGGAGAATCCAGAGCCTGGGCTTCAGCCCCATCCTAGATGTCTATACTGCAGTTTTAAAGCCCTGTAAGCCCAAATCAGCTGACATGGGCCAGCTGTGGGGGTTTTATTGCAGTGTAGACATATTCTGAGGCAGAAATTCTTCCTCCAGTGGCAGGTTCTTGACTTCTTGTCGTGGATTTACGTACGCATTGTGCATTTGTCTTTACACTGTACTAAGATGTTAGTGAAAATCAGAGTGACTTTTATAGGCCAAGCAAAGAAATTATTCCAAACCTCTGTTTGTTAGTGAGAGACTCAGCCAGGACACAGCTTCTCTCTAGCACAAGAAGTCCAGAAGGTATAAGGAGGCATCCAACGGGCATAGATACAGAGGGAAAATACATACAGTAGGTTCCTAATTCTCTTGATGGAGAGACAGCAGAGCTCCGTTGTGTCAATGTTTCCCAAACTTTTGAAAGCTGACTTACACCCCTTCAAAAAAATGAAACCATGCCCCACCTTTTCCTTCCTCCCCAGCAAATCTGCCATGTGGTGTTAAAGGTCTACCCAAAATGAGCAGTCAGAGTGGAACATGTAGGTCTTTGCACTATATTTCCTCTCTTCGCCTGCATGCTTGGTACAGTGAAATAGTTAATCCTTACGTGTAAAGGTTTCTAGTAGCAACAGTAACATCTGAGTCACACAGTGAAATTAATTTGGCAGTGCACAACTCGGGGTAATTTTCAGGTTCTCTGCAAACTTAGGTAGATGCTGCTGCAGCTACACTGGGGTCACATTTTCGAGGTTTTTTTCTTCAGAATGGTTACAGCTAGAGACTCTCAGAGATTCTGGAGACATTGGAGAGGCCTTTCTGTGCCCACCTATATAGAGTGAGTCACACCACTCCACTTTGGGAAACGCGGAGTTATGCAATTAGGAGTCAGAGGACATGTGTTTTAGTTCCATCTCTGTTACTGACTCCCTGTGTTTCCTTGGGAGAGTCACACCTCTGTGCCTCAGTTTCCCCACCTGTAAATAATAATGCTTTATCATCACCCCCTCAAAGAAGAAATGTTTGTGGGGTGCTTGGAGATCCAATGATGGCTGTCGCTATAGAAATGCAAATGGTTCTTCATGTTAACACATATTCAGTGTTAAGAAATTAATCACTGATGTGGCTAGGCGGCCAAACTGTCTATATGCATCTAGGAGAAATAATAATAATAAAAAAGGCTATATAGCCATTGCATGAAAAGCCTTCAGCCCTGCAGCCTGGCATGTCCATCTCCCCTATAAATATCTTTTTATAGTTATTCATAAAATAGTTAACATGCTTAATTGGAGGCTATTAAATATATTCACACCGTTTTCCTGACCTCCATAAAGCAGCACCAGGGTTTTAGATATAGCCTGGCAACATTTTTAATTCAACCTTATATGAATGTTTTATGTTATGTCACATAGGGCCTGATCCTGTGCTCACTGAAATCATAGACAGCACTCCCATGGACTCCAATCAACACAACGATGTTTGTTCATGGCATACACACAAAGTAGATAAAAACATAAATACTCTGGCTGGAAGGTTGCCGTGTAACATGACTTTATTTCTCAGAATGCAGAATGATAAGACACAAGAACCCAAAACCAGAGAGAGACAAAGCAGGCTGCTCCCTAAAACAGAGAGGTACAACTCCACCTTACTCTTGTTTGGCTCTTTTCAGACTGACTGCTTCCAGATAGCACTCTTCACTACAGAGCCCCCCTAGCCTGTAAGCAGAGCCAAGAACACCCTTCACTTTTCTTAAATTCATATCTTGAAATTCCAACACAGTCCTCAATACACTACAAATGTCAAGCTCTTTAAGCATTTTCTAATGAACACTTATAGCGAGACTGAGATTGGATTATGTACCCATTAAAGGATTATAAAGGGAATTCTTACTCCTATGCAGACTACCCGGATCTTGGATCTGGGTACACAGGAATAATCATGGCTACTTTCAGGTAGATGCAGCTGAGGTGGCCTGTGGGGGGTTGGGTTGTATCTTACTGCTAGTATAGGCCAGCAGCATGCCACTGCTCCCAGAAGCAAGGGGGATCTGGGAGAGAAACCGGGACTCATAGTCAAGCGCCTAGCCCAAATGAGCAGACTTCGCTGACCTCTCTTCCCCACTCTTGCTTTGTATGACTCCATCAGGAAAGGACCCTAACTGGAAGGCCATGGCATTGTGAACACAAACACCATTTAGCTGGGAACTGTGGTAATAACTGGGCCTACAAATTTACTCTAAGTATGAGCTCAACTGCAGAAAAGTATGTGAGAGTTCATAAAATGACAATAACCAATCATAGAATATTAGGGTTGAAAGAGACCTCAGGAGGTCATCTAGTCCAATCCCCTGCTCAAAGCAGGACCAACACCAACTGAATCATCCCAGCCAGGGCTTTGTCAAGCCGGGCCTTAAAAACCTCTAAGGATGGAGGTTCCACCACCTCTGTAGATAACCCATTCCAGTGCTTCACCACCCTCCTAGTGAAATAGTGTTTCCTAATATCCAACCTAAACCTCCCCCACTGCAACTTGAGACAATTGCTCCTTGTTCTGTCATCTGCCTCCACTGAGAACGGCCAAGCTCCATCCTCTTTGGAACCCCCCTTCAGGTAGTTGAAGGCTGCTATCAAATCCCCCCTCACTCTTCTCTTTTGCAGACTAAATAACCCCAGTTCCCTCAGCCTCTCCTCGTAAGTCATGTGCCCCATATCAAATATTGATGGGAAAAGGTAGAAAAGGAGCCAGAAAGATTAAACTAGTCTAAACAAAAAGGCCTCCTGATATAACTCAAGGACTGTGTTAAAATCATGCTTGGTAAATAAGAAAATATGGGTCCAGAAATTAATGAACCAAAACTGATGTGTCGGATATTGGGCCTAATTGTTGGACTAAATAATGAGGGAAGGGGCTATTCCACACATCACTCCCTTTTTGGGTCCTTAAGCACGGAGACTTGGGGGGGGAAAGATGGGAGAATAGAAGGAAGTTACTGGAGCGAGCGTCACCATCATATGTGCTGCCACCACAACCATCTCTTGGGGACCCAAGATCTTCATACTAATCCTCAGAGATTTCCTGACCTAAATAGGCCAGAGCGAGGGACCTAAATGACATCACCTCCCCAGCCAGCTCCAGCTGAATCCCAAACATCACCTGAGATGAAATGGGATCGGACCTAAACAGCAGCAACAACAGCTCCAGCTCATCTCAACTAACTTTTCTCTTACTCAAAAATGGCAGTTATTACCATCTTTAATGCCATCTAAGAGACTGTCAGACAGTGAGGGGGTTCCCTTCTAAAATGCTCTCCAGCTAAAGGGAAAAGGAACAAGAAATGTTGTTCAAATGAAAGCCTTACTTAATATTTCAGGAAATGCTTTAACTGTTTTCCCTTAATAGAATATCAGGGTTGGAAGGGACCTCAGGAGGTCATCTAGTCTAACCCCCTGCTCAAAGCAGGACCAATCCCCAGACAGATTTTTGCCTCAGATCCCTAAATGGCCCCCTCAAGGATTGAGCTCACAATCCTGGGTTTAAGCAGGCCAATGCTCAAACCACTAAGCTATTCCTACCCCTCCCCGCTCTTTAATAAAAGGTTGAAATGACTTGTAATGGTGTTTTTGCCATGGTATTCATCAGGCTGAGGTCTCTGTACACCTAAACTCTAACCTTGTTTAACAATATTTAATATTGAACAGTGAGTGGCTTATGTAAACACCTTTGCCCCATATACTCCATCCAAATTAATACAACAGACCTTTATCTCCCTCTATTGCACTTTAAAAATCTCTTTTGCAACCTCACCCAAGAAGCATGAGCTGATTTGGTACATGGACAGTAAATTGTCAGGCTAGATTCATCCCTGGCATAACCACAAAAGAATGAATTTGGCCCTTACATTGGCTTTATTCATTGTTCCCATATGCTGAGATCTGGACAAGCAGATGCCTCACAGCTCATTCTTCCTTAGTGGCTCTGTCTTGCTGACTGTGGCACCATTTGCCAGCCCCAAACATTCAGTGTAAGGCCCCCAAAATCATGAGATTTTAAAATAATAAACATTTGGTTCTTTCTTTATTTGACTTTTTTGGTTTGTTTTTTAGAGCCTACGGGATCATGTGTTCAAGCTTTCCTCCAATGTGGTGAGGGCTAGTGACTTTAAAGGAAGCCGCAGTTCTCACACCACTTGTCTCCTGAAGCTGGGGCCTTAATTAAAACATCAAATAGCGTGAGAATGGCAGTAAAATTGTGAGAGTTGGCAACGCATCCAGGAGCAAACAAACCATTTCAGGGAACTCTGCCTAAATTCCTCCTCATGGTCATCTCAAGCGTCCTCTACTGAAAGGTCATGCAAGTGGCTTTTTGACATCCTTCGCCCTCTTTCCTAAAGACAGGAATTACCTAGGGAGATGAAGGCACTTTCTCATGAAGCAATGCCAGACTTCCGCCTGCCTCTGTATTCTAGGAATTCCTCCCCGTGAAGCTAGTGTAAAATATCCCTCCTTGGCCTTTGGCAGCCTTGGTTTCAGGTTCTCCTTGCCAGCTGAAAATCCTTTCCACTCTTCTGGGCAAGTTGACAGATATAACATCTTTCTTTTAAAAAAACAGTCAGAAATCCAAAGTGATACGGGCGGCAGTCTGTGTTTGTCTCACTCAAGCTGTGGATATCCTTGCCTCCAGCTCTTTCCAAAACCGCAAACGTCATCTCCATCCATGAGATTGAAATGGTTCTGCGTCTCCTGTCAGAAATAGGTTTGAGAGCCGTGGGCAGCGCATGAACCGCCGGCTGGGGGAGGCTAGCCCCCAGACCCGCCCCATCTGCCCGAGGCTCCACCCCTTCTGCCCCCTGCTGGAGCACAGATCCTCCCCACTGCGGCCACCGGCCCAGTCCCAAAGGCACGCCAGGATGGCGGGCAGTGTGCAGCCGCAGCGCCCTCAGCTCTGGAGCGTGGGAGGACAGGCGGCCACAGCCTCCCCAGCCCCAGATCACTGGGGGCTAGAAGACTGCAGCCACATGCAGGGAGTGGCGGTAAGCGGGGGGGAGAGGAAGCCTATGCGACCTGCCGCCCATGTTGAGAGCCCTCTGGATGTGTTAGAGCCTTAACATGGACAATGGCTTATACCAGTGGTTTTTGACCTTTTTCCCAATTTTAGACCCCTAAAATTTTGAATGGCGGTGCAGACTCCTTTGGAAATCCTAGACATTGTCTGCAGGCCGCAGATTGAAAGCCAGTGGTTTGTACAACGTGTACTGGATGGCAGGGGAAGAAACAGATTTCTGGGAAAGAATCTTTATACTGTGTGAAGCAATGCTAAGGCCCCTGAGCATGACCTGACTGGGGTCAGGATGCTTTTTATTTTTCATCTTAATCACTGGATAGAGCTGTTAACTTTCTATGCGGTGTGACAGACCCAGACCAGTGGGGTACAGGAGTCTGGTAGAGGGCAAATATACTGGTCACTGGATGAGTAGTTTTCTGTTCCCTGAGTGACCAGAGAAGGGGCTGCACTAGAGTAATCAGGAACCTGCTAGAACCAGTTAAGGCAGGCAGGCTAATTAGGACACCTGGAGCCAATTAAGAAGAAGCTGCTAGAATCAATTAAGGCAGGCTAATCAGGGCACCTGGGTTTTAAAAGGAGCTCACTTCAGTTTGTGGTGAGAGTGTGAGGAGCTGGGGGCAAGAGGCGCAAGGAGCTGAGAGGGAGAGGGTGTGCTGCTGGAGGACTGAGGAGCACAAGCGTTATCAGACACCAGGAGGAAGGTCCTGTGGTGAGAATAAGGAAGGTGTTTGGAGGAGGCCATGGGGAAGTAGCCCAGGGAGTTGTAGCTGTTACAGGAGGCACTATAGACAGCTGCAGTCCACAGGGCCCTGGGCTGGAACCCGGAGTAGAGGATGGGCCCGGGTTCCCCCCAAACCTCCCAATTGACCTGGACTGTGGGTTCTTCCAGAGGAGAAGGTCTCTGGGCTGTTCCCCAACCCACATGGTGAATCTCTGAGGCAAGAAAATCCGCCAATAAGCGCAGGACCCACCAAGATAGAGGAGGAACTTTGTCACAGCGGGTCCAAGCAATTTGATAAGCCCGATCAATTTTTACATGCCACTGTAAGTGTGAATTCCTTAGTTGCCTAGGGCAGTGGTTCTCAGAGCCGGTCCGCCGCTTGTTCAGGGAAAGCCTCTGGCGGGCCGGGCCGGTTTGTTTACCTGCTGCGTCTGCAGGTTTGGCCGATCGAGGCTCCCACTGGCCGCAGTTCGCTGCTCCAGGCCAGTGGGGGCTGCAGGAAGCAGCAGCCAGCACATCCCTTGGCCCGCACCGCTTCCCGCAGCCCCCATTCGCTGCGGCGAACCGCGGCCAGTGGGAGCCACGATCGGCCGAACCTGCGGACGTGGCAGGTAAACAAACCGGCCCGGCCCACCAGAGGCTTTCCCTGAACAAGCGGCGGACCAGCTTTGAGAACCACTGGCCTAGGCCACTGGAGACTGTGTGTTGCAATAGCCAATGCCATAGCTTTCTTGGACATAACACCCAGGGGGTGAGAACAGTGAAGGAAAGTTTTTGGTTTCGTTTACTGTAAGCCATTACTCCTACTGTACTGCGGTGGCTACTGTTCTTGGGAAAGCAACAACATTGGGGATCAGTTCCCAGGCTGATTGAGAAAACACAAGCTTGGTGACATGGGTACTGTGTCCAAAACGGGTCACCCATAACGTCACCCACGAGCAACCGAAGCCTCCAAATAGCTGTAGCAGTTTCTCAGTAGGGCCCAATCTCCAAAGGAGATGAGCACTCATAGCTCTAACTGAAGTCAATGGTGCGTGTGGGCCATGGTCAGCTCTGGAACTCAGAACCCCATGACTCCTTTTATAGCCCGAGCCCTGGCATCTCTAGGTGCATCCCATAAAAAGGCAGCCAACAGCCTTCCAATTCCTATGGAATCAGTCTCACAACAGAACTTCCCTTCAAGGGAAACCACCTTTGAGTGAGCTCCAGTGTAGGAACATCTCGTAAGCCACCTCCTACACTGATGAATCACAGTGACTGTCACCTGTCTTTTTTGTATGGCCTTATGGAAAATTCCTATAGAATTGTAATGAGGTTGACACCTATAGGTTTCCAAAGACATCTAATAGAGTTCTATATCAATTACCTACAAAACCTACACAATATAATAGAGAATGGCATTGTTACTATGGGTTCATTGAACCATTCCGTAGAATTCTATAAAAGGGATATCATTTTCTATTATAGGATGGTTTGAAGGTCATCGTTACCTATTCAGTTCTGTACGACATTTCCATGATGACCCTGCCTTCCATCCCAAAGGGTCCTACAGCATTTTATAAGTAGTGTGCCAGAATGTGTCTTTTAAAGTCCCAGCTGCTTGAAGGGCTGTAGGGGTGGGAGTCCAACATCAGCAGTAGCCAGAGGTATTCTGCCTACAATGACTACATTCCTACAGAAGCCCTTGGAATCTCCATTAGTCACTGCTTTCCTCAATTCTCCTTGGAGCCTGTCAATCCACTGCCTTAATCAGCCACAGGGGTCAACATCACTGGGCTCCAGATCATCAGCTGGTGGTTGACTTTAATGGAGCTACACTGATTCACTCCAGCAGAGGATCTTCCCTTATACCCCCTGAGATCTGAACATGCTGCCTCTGCAGAACGGCCAGCTCCCAATGGCGTGGGAAGTGAAAGACTAGGGCAGGGACTCAAATCCTGGTCTCTCTCCTAGTAATACAAAGCCTTGCCACTGGAGTCATATAGGCCACCATTAAGGATTTATTCACACAGGGGGTTGTTTTTCCTCGGGAAATATTCCAGGATAGAAAATAAACTCTTTTAATATTGTATTTGACCTCTAGCGCATACACAGCTTATTAGATAACTCCAGTAAGTTGCTAAACTGAAGCAGAAAACATACAAAACCGTACATTCCATGCGTATTCTGAGTAGGGTGACCATATGTCCTGATTTTATAGGGACGGTCCCGATTTTTGGGTCTTTTTCTTATACAGGCTCCTATTATCCCTCACCCCGTCCCGATTTTTCACATTGGTCACCCTAATTCTGAGCAGAGAGAGGTGTGCACTGCTGGGATCAGATCTGGATTTAAATCTTCCAAAGTGGGGCTGTGTTTGGATACGGGGCCTTGATTCAGTCCATTGTGCAATGCTAGGAACGGATCATGGACTGCGAACATTTGGATCTGAACTTGTTCTGGAGCCAGAGTTTTGGTTCAGATCCACATTTAAGTCAGAAATGCCATGACATCTACACACTGGTTTGTTTGAAATATCGAAAGCAAAGGCTCTTATAGCAACAAATGCAGAATATTTTCATGCTGTTTTTTTTTCCAGCCCTTTTGGCTGAGATGAATATTTTTTTTTACAGCAATAAATAACAGAATAATTATTTTTACTTCCTACACAGGAACTCCAGTGTTTGATTGATGTTGCCATTTTTGGCATGGTGAATACGCCTGAAATAGCTCTCCCTGGCACACCTGCCAGTAATGTTTTGCATTAACCCTAAAGAGTTCTGGTGATCTAGGCTTGAATTCAGGAGGGAGGCGTCTCTTCTGCTTCCAAGCTGGTTTTCCCTTTCCCGGTGTCAGTCTCAGACACATGTCATTTCAGGAGCTCTGTTGGCTCTTGGGCTAACGGAGTGGCTCAGTGGTGAGATTTTTAGGACAAGGAGGGGAACGGTGGGAGGGTGGGTGTCATGGCAACCAAGACCAGTGCCTAGGGTTACCATATTCAAACATTTAAAAAAGAGGACACTCCACGGGGCCCTGGCCCCGCCCCAACTCCGCCCCTTCCCCGGCCCCGCCCCAACCCCACTCCTTCTCCGCCTCCATTCCAACCCCTTCCCCAAAGTCCCTGCCCCAACTCTGCCCCCTCCTCTGAGCACCCTGCATTCCCCCTCCTCCCTCCCGCTCTGATATTGGTTGGGGGTTGCTAAGTGCTTCCCTGCTCCCCACTCGCCCCGCAGCCCCTATGCCCTTGCCTGCCCTGCTCCCCTCACCCTGCAGCCTCTGCACCCCCCCGCCCCTGCAGCCTCTGTGCCCCCTGCTCCTCCCCCGCCCCTGCAGCCTCTGTGCCCCCGCCCCTGCAGCCTCTGTGCCCCCTGCTGCCCACTCGCCCTGCAGCCTCTGCACCCCCCCCCGCAGCCTCTACACACACACACCCCCGCCGCCTGCCCTGCTCCTCCCCCCCCCCGCTCACCCGGCAGAGGGAGAACTGCGAGAGCTCCACGTGGAATTAAACACAGCCCCCCTGCTCCGTGGGGGAGGAGGGAGCAGGGGAGGGGGAGGGACTCTGGCTGCTAGAGGCCCTAGTGGCTGCGAGCAGCTGTCAATCAGGCCAGGCGTCCAATCAGACGCGCCGCACAAGGGGAAGGGGGAAATCCCGGACATTTCTACTTAATTAGAAATCCCCCCCGGACGGCCATTTAACACTGAAAAAGCCGGACATGTCCGGGGAAACCCGGACGGATGGTAACCCTACCAGTGCCATTCCACCATCCCGGCAGAAGAGCCAGTCCTCTAGGGCAGTGACGTATTCAGAAATTGTTTGTGGGCTGGTAGGAACAAGCTTTTGCTTACAACAGCAGCTCCCCTAGAGCCATCCCTCATGATAAATATTTATCCCATGCCCAGTGAACACTCTTAGGTTTGCATTGGAGAGAGAGAAATGCTTGTAGCGGCCTGTTTGGGATTTTGAAGGTTTGATCTCCATATGTAGGCTAAAATGCTGGGACGTGGTTACAGAAGAGATCAATACCCTATAAATTAGAGACGGGGAGCCATTAGGTTTGTTTGCCCATTGTCCTACCAGTGAGGGGGGTGGCATCTTTGGTCGGCCTAGTTTTAAATAACTCAGACAATAGAGCTTCTGCAAGGGAGGCTATCCCGCTGAATAGTGCTTCTGAATGTTACAGATTTTCTCCTGATATTTAGCCTAATTTTGGGATTGTTCCATCGTTCATCTCACTTTCGTAACTGATCCCAACCTAATCAGTCCCTCTCCTTCTTTGCTTTCAGTTTAGACCCTTCAAGCAGTGGCGACAATTAGGGAGGAACTGGGAGGGAAAGGCGAATGCCCTCCCCCAAGGGTTTTGCACTTGCATGACCTGTCCACTTTTAAGCACTTGAGCTGTACTGGTCCAGAGCATTGCTCCCGTGGCGTGGTCAGAATGCCACTACAATCTGGTGTGGCTTCCCCTTTGTGCAGATAGAGGGGCAGCCAGAACACATTTAAATTAATGGAGATATCCCATCTCCTAGAGCTGGAAGGGACCTTGAAAGGTCATCGAGTCCAGCCCCCTGCCTTCACTAGCAGGACCACATACTGATTTTGCCCCAGATCCCTAAGTGGCCCCCTCAAGGATTGAACTCATAACCCTGGGTTTAGCAGGCCAATGCTCAAACCACCTGGTGCCCAGGGTCACAGTGCCACTCAAATTTGGCCCAGCCACCCCTCCATCCAGACAGAGGGGTGGGCGGGCAAAATGGTGTTGCTATCCAGTGCACGGGGGAGTCTGCTCTTGTACAGTGGTGAATCCTCTGAGAACTCAACTCCTGGCTACTGCACAGTGTGGGTAAGAGAGTGTTTAATGATGGAGCTGATTAGACGTCATTAAGAGCTAGAGTTGTTAAGCGTGAGATCTTCTGTGCAACCAGTGAAAGGCAACAGAGAAACTGCACTAGCAGTGAGGTTCCCCGGTACCTGCTGAAATCACTGAGAGCCGAGTTATGTGGCAGAACCTCAGAATGGGACATCAGAACTGCCAGCGGTGGTGGGATGGTGGTCGCAGAGAGACAGCGAGAGCAGAGAACTGCAGCAGGGGAATGGCAGCAGTAGAGAGATGGCTGAGGCATTGCCCACCCCAGGGGCGGAACCCCTCCCCTTCACGAACGCACCTCTGAACTCTGGGTCTTCCCTAACCAAAGACAGCCAACTGTGAGTGGGGTGACAGGGAGGGAGAGAGGAGTAGTGTGTTAAGGGACATTTGTTTGTTAGTGAGAAACTGAAGCAAAGGACACTGCCCAATGCACTGTGAGGTGGGTGTTGGCCTATGGTCACATGCTCTTGAATTGTGGTTGTGATGTTTTCCCAAGTTAATGTTGGGTCCCCTTTTAATAAACTTTTCTTTGTTGTACACAGACTCTATGCTTGTGAGAGGGGAAGTATTGCCTCTTAGAGGCACCCAGGTTAGTTTTCCCAAATTACTAGGTGGGAGCTTGAGCCGGCTGTATTTTCCGTTGTTAAGAGAAACCATTAGATATTGAACCCGGGCCTTGTTGCTACTGACTCTACCTGGTACAAGGGCTACATTTTTAAATTACATTCAACTGGCAGGGGCTGGATCTAGCATCTGAGAATCATTTTGCCTGAGAATCATAATTGTAAAACTTAACCAAATAAATAATGAAAGACATTATATAAAACTCCCACACAGACTCCCCTGCAACCTGAAACGTAAAGTAAATGTAGACTTGTGTAATCACAGAATCATAAAAATATGTAGAATATACACATACAGCAGAATCCGGTCCTGCAAAAAATATACCAGGAGTATAAGAGTATCTTTTTATATAAATTGGCTTGTTTCCCATTCCAGAGCCAGAGACATGCCATCCCAATAAACATTCATGGATCACTTAGGAATCACAAGCAAGTATGAATGGACCTGTGCCCTCCTTGCTGGGCTGAATATTTAATGCTGAGTCGGTACATATCAATACCACTAAATATTCCCTGGTCAGTCTGGTCCTCTTAATTCCATCAGATAGTTCTTCTGATGAAGCCTGGCTAAGCTTCTTCGAGGTCTTGTGAAACAGCTGGCTATAGGATTGACCCAAGATCTCTCCTGGATCTGTTCTGACAGAGCACAAATTCTCCCTCCCACTTTCTTTTTGACACTGTAGATGATGGGACCAAATAATTCCAATGCATTCCAATGAACTGATTGCGTGTTTGAATTTAAGTGCGTTCCCATGAAGGAGTCACTTTGCTAATCTGAGATTTCAGTGCAGAAAATGCAGCGGTGACAAAAAGCATTCAGAGAGCTACAGTGAATGCTGTCTGACCTGACTTACCACAGCCAATGTGTCCCACTGAAATGGGTCCCACTTGCTGCAAACGATCACATGAACTTGTGGACTCTCTCACCTTGGGTAGCAGGGTACTTGCTGGTAGCATCCAAAAGGTGATTTTATTGTTTTCTTGGTGGGAAAATATAGCTTGAATTGCTGTTTTGCACCACCTAGTGGCTGACTGGACAGCAACATCAATCTATTGATCTATGGTGCACCCATCACCATTGTATCTAAGACCTCAAGTCTTGGGGCGGTTGCTTGTACTCCAGACTGCAGGGTGACTTGCTCTCAGATGTCATGAGGAGAGGAACTAGAATTGTCTGAAGAGGGGAGAAAAAGGCAGAGCAGAAAACTGCAGTTACCAGTTGAACCAGCAAATAGAGCCAGAGTAGAACAAGGCCAACAGCTACCACAGAGATAGCCAGGACTAAAGAACAGGCTGCTCTTCTCAGGCAAAGACTGAGTATTCTGCTACCTATGACCACCCTTGTATGGTTGCACATCACACTTGGTTAGACCATGGCAGCAGCTAGGTACACGGTGTAGCAGAGAATACAAGTGAGAGTTTGGTCAGTTGTAGGAAGGGGTACGGACTACCACGGTGATGGAAGGCTGTCACAGGCTGGCTGGCCCTCCAGTGGGAGTCAGGCAGATTTCCATAAAGGGCTGGGAAAGCTCAGCTGTGGAGGGGAATTGCAGAAGGGAGGTTCTCCTGGGACTGGACCTAAAGGAAGAGGGTGGTAGGAGAGGAGGCTTCTGGTAGCAGGCCTTGCAGAGGGCCTAATCCCAGGCAGATGACCTGGAGGCAGACTGGGAATAAGGATCCAGACTAGGGGAAAGACTCCAGGGAGGAAGCCCTGAGGGTCATCGGTTTGGGTTGGAGCTGGACCTGGAGGGTGAGCACTCTGAGAGAGCAGGGGAGTAGAGCAGCCCAGGAGGGGCAGAAGACCCTTCTACTTTGAATTTAAGTTTGTTACCAGTATCCTGTTTGGGAGCACTGAGAGATGGGGGGCCCACAAGGGAGAGCTGTGGAGGCCGACCCTGCCACAGCAATCATAGAAGAACCTAGATAGGTAGAGCCACAAAGCCAAGCATGGTCTATTCCAGGGTTTGTCTACACTGGGGATTTTGTTGGCACCAGTGTAGCTACACTGATGTAGCTGCATCACTGATGCACTATTACAAACTGCTAGTGTAGAAGTGATGCACCTGGGTAAAATGTGACTTGCACCAGTTTAGCCTCCTCTGGTTTGAAACCAGGGTAAGCTGTGCCAGTGTGAATCACTTGTTTACTCCAGTGCTACAGGTCTGCACTAGGCATGTTTGCACTAGTATAGCTTTATTGGGGTAGCTACACTGATGCAAAAATATCCTCCGGGCAGACAAGCCCCTAGTTCTAGAGAAGACTGGGACACAAAGATGGGGATTTGGTTCCTCATGTAGCAACCTGCATGGGTCTTGGAAGGAGGAGCACAAGTTGCATGCGGGAAAAGTTTGGAGGTGGGACCAAGAAGTCAGTCTGTATGCACATGGCTGGAATGCTAACTGCACTTGCAGAATCTCTGTAAATAGTTCTCTTAATAAAGAGCCAGTTTAGTTTTATAAGCATGGAGTCCTTCCATGTTATTCCCCAGCACATGCTGGCACTGACTTGCTGTGTAACCTTGGGCAAGTCACTTAGCCTATTTGTGCTAAAGTTTCCTTTTTAAAAAAAAGGGGGGGGGGAATGATAATATTCCCAGCCTTTGTAGACCGCTTTTAGATCTGTGGATAAAAGAGGCTGTATAAATGCAATGTATTGTTGTTGTACAAGAGCAGGCACTGTTCTGAGACGTGTGCACAGAGAGGGGTTAGTTAGAAACAGAAATTTAACTCTGAATTTCTTGGCTTTTGTGAAGTTTGGTTAAAACCCCTTCATGTTATTTTAACACTTGGGGTCTTCATTTGTTTTAATATGTATCCACATTTCTGAACAATCCCAGGTTCGATTCTGACTGTAATTAACATGACTATACAGAATTCTAATGCAGCCAGTTAAAAGCAAATCCGCCTAGAATCATGAGCTTTGCAGTAAACAGATTGTAGGAGTAATATGGGGAATGTTTCATTTTTCTCATTAAAGAAGCTAGCAGCTCACTGCGAGCTGGAGAAATTAAAACTAAATAGAATAGGCATAAGAGTTAAAACACCATTTCCCCCCTCCCCGGACTCTACTTTGTACTTGGTTTTGTGTTGAAATTGTGTTTGGCCTGGGCGGGTAAGTATATTAATTGTTCTCCATGTGTGGCTAAAGGCAGCTAGTCCAGGTCTCCTCTGAAGAAGCCTATATAACCCACACACCTCCTAAGTGTGGTGTTCTGTCCCATCTAGTGCCACGAGACCACTTAGCAAGAGATTAATGAGTCTGCTCTCCAGTCTTAGCTAAGAGGCATGTGGCTTTTAGTTCATGCAGTAGAGGCTCTTGCACTACGCTCCAGAGGTCTCAGGTTCGGTCCCACCTGCCGATGACCGGGGTCTGTCGGTTTTACACCTGCAAATGGTTACATTGATACTCCTGCAGTAAGCTGCCCTAGAGCACTTGTGCTTTCTGGACCAAAGTCTTAAAAAATAACCCTGCCAATCCAAAGCGTATTGGAGTCTGTGTAATTCCTTCCATGCCATTGACTTCAATGTGCTGTGAGATCATGCATTGAAGAAGCTTAAGGACTTTGAACACAAACCAGTTCTCATAGTAAGACAGGAATATTTGTATTGCTTAGTTCCTAAACTCTTTGGATCTGATTTTGAGCTCATTTACCCCAGTAGGACTCCACTGATTTCAGTGTGTGCTGGGGGTGCACAATCTGGGGGTGTGGTTATATCCCCATCAGGTGCTGCTGAGGTGACCGGGTAGCAGCAGTAACAAAGGTGCCTTTTTTCCATCTGTGTCTGCCCAGGTAGTTGTGATGCTGCTTCTGCATGCAGCAGACCTGGCTGCCGTGATCAAGATTAGATTGCAATGTGCTCCAGTTGAAGCCCTGCAGAATGCCATGGCCTACTCATTAAGCAGGGTATCCTGTCACAAACACATTGCACTAGTGCTCCATGATCTGCACCGGTTGCTTACTGACTTCATAGTAGAGTTTAAGGCTTTGGTTTTGACCTTTAAAGATTAAATGACTCGGGACCCACCTTCTAGTGAGACTGTCGCCCTCTCCATACAGTAGATCCACAGTTGGGATCAACAGAGACTCAGAGGGGGTAGCTAGCAAGTCGATCTCCATCAGGGATCCTTAAGGACAGTGGTACTTACGTTTTAAGTTGTGATTGATTAATATGAGGGTGAGGTAAGACTGCAGATGCATGTACATGGGTCAAGAGATGTTAGTAAAAGCCATCTAGAGTGCATAAGAAAGGCCATACTGGGTCAGACCAAAGGTCCATCAAGTCCAGTATCCAGTCCTCTGACAGTGGCCAATGACAAGTGCCCCAAAGGGAATGAACAGACAGGTTATCATCAAGTGATCCATGCCCTGTCACCCAATCCCAGCTTCTGGCAAACAGAGGCTAGGGACACCATCCCTACCCATCCTGGCTAATAGCCATTGATGGACCTATCTTCCATGAATCTATTTAGCTCCCTTTTGAACCCCGTTATAGTATTGGCCTTCACAACACCCTCTGGCAAGGAGTTCCAGAGGTTGACAGTGCGTTGTGTGAAAAAATAGTTTCTTGTGTTTGTTTTAAACCTGCTACCTATTAATTTCATTTGGTGGCCCCTTGTTCTTGTATTATGAAAAGGAGTAAATAACACTTCCTTATTTACTTTCTCTATACCACTCATGATTTTATAGACCTCTATCATATCCCCCCTTATTCAACTCTTTTCCAAGCTGAAAAGTCCCAGTTTTATTAATCTCTCCTCATACGAAAGCCGTTCTATGACCCTAATCATTTTTGTTGCCCTTTTCTGAACCTTTTCCAATTCCCATATATCTTTTTTGAGATGCGGCTACCACATCTGCATGCAGTATTCAAAGTGTGGGCCTACCATGGATTTATATAGAGGCAATATGATATTTTCTGTCTTATCTATCCCTTTCTTGATGATTCCCAACATTCTGTTCGCTTTTTTGACTACCGCTGCACATTGAGTAGATGATTTCAGAGAACTATCCACAATGACTCCAAGAACTTTCTTGAGTGGTAACAGCTAATTTAGACCTCATCATTGTATATGTATAGTTAGGATTATGTTTTCCAATGTGCATTACTTTGCATTTATCAACATTAAATTTCATCTGCCATTTTGTTGCCCAGTCACCCAGTTTTGTGAGATCCTTTTGTAGCGCTTCACAGTCTGCCTGGGACTTAACTATCTTGAGTAGTTTTGTATCATCTGCAAATTTTGCCACCTCACTGTTTATCCCTTTTCCCAGATCATTTATGAATATGTTAAATAGGACTGGGCCCAGTACAGATCCCTGGGGGACATCACTATTTACCTCTCTCCATTCTGAAAACTGATCATTTATTCCTACCTTTTGTTTCCTATCTTTTAACCAGTTCCAATCCATGAGAGGACCTTCCCTCTTATCCCATTACTGCTTATTTTGCTTAAGAGCCTTTGGTGAGGGACCTTGTCAAAGGCTTTCTGAAAATCTAAATACACTAGATCCACTGGGATCTCCTTTGTCCACGTGCTTGTTGACCCCCTCAAAAAATTCTAGTAGATTGGTGAGTCATGATTTCCCTTTACAAAAACCATGTTGACTATTTCCCAACAAATTACGTTCATCTATGTGTCTGACAATTTTGTTCTTTACGATAGTTTCAACCAATTTGCCCGGTACTGAAGTGAGGCTTACTGGCCTGTAGTTGCCAGGGTCACCTCTGGAGCTCTTTTTAAAAATTGGCATCACATTAGCTATACTCCAGTCATTTGGTACAGAAGCAGATTTAAATGATAGGTTACAGATGACAGTTAGTAGTCCTGCAATTTCACATTTGAGTTCCTTCAGAACTCTTGGGTGAATACCATCTGGTCCTGGAGACTTATTACTGTTTAGTTTATCAATTTGTTCCAAAACCTCCTCTAATGACACCTCAATTTGGGACAGTTCCTCAGATCTGTCACCCAGAAAGAATGGCTAAGGTTTGGGAATCTCCCTCACATCCTCAACAGTGAAGACCGATGCAAAGAATTCATTTAGTTTCTCCGCAATGGCCTTATCCTCTTTGAGTGCTCCTTTAGCATCTTGATCGTCCAGTGGCCCCACTGGTTGTTTAGCAAGCTTTCTGCTTCTGATGTATTTAAAAAAAAATTGCTATTACTTTTGGAGTCTTTGGCTAGCTGTTCTTCACATTCTTTTTTGGTCTTTCTAATTATATTTTTACACTTCATTTGCCAGAGTTTATGCTCCTTTCTATTTTCCTCATTAGGATTTATCTTCCACTTTTTAAAGGATGCCTTTTTGCCTCACTGCTTCTTTTACTTTGTTGTTTAACCACAGTGGCCCTTTTTTGGTTCTCTTACTATGTTTTTTAAATTGGAGTATACATTTAAGTTGAGCCTCTATTATTGTGTCTTTAAAAAGTTTCCATGCAGCTTGCAGGGATTTTACTTTTGGTGCTGTACCTTTTAATTTCTGTTTCACTAACCTCCTCATTTTTGTGTAGTTCCCATTTTTGAAATTAAATGCTACAGTGTTGGGCCGCTGTGGAGTTTTCCCTGCCACAGGGATGTTAAATTTAATTATATTATGGTCACTATTACCAAGCGGTCCAGCTATATTCACCTCTTGGACCAGATCCTGTGCTCCACTTAGGACTAGATCAAGAATTGCCTCTCCTCTGGTGGGTTCCAGGACTAGCTGCTCCAAGAAGCAGTCATTTAAGGTGTCAAGAAACATTATCTCAGCATCCCTTCCTGAGGTGATATGTACCCAGTCAATATGGGGATAGTTGAAATCCCCCATTATTATTATTGAATTTTTTATTTTAATAGCCTCTCTAATCTCCTTGAACATTTCAGAGTCACTATTACCATCCTGGTCAGGTGGCCTGTAATATAGCCCTACTGCTATATTCTTATTTTTCAAGCATGGAATTACTATCCATAGAGATTCTATAGTACAATTTAGTTCATTTAAGATTTTTACTTCATTTGATTCTACGCTTTCTTTCACAGATAGTGCCACTCCCCCACCAGCACGACCTGTTCTGTCCTTCCGATATATTTTGTACCCTGGTATTACTGTGTCCTCATTCCACCAGGTTTCTGTGATGCCTATTATATCAATATCCTCATTTAATACTATGCACTCTAGTTCACCCATCTTATTATTTAGACTTCTAGCATTGGTATATAAGCATTTTAAAAACTTGTCGTTTTTTGCCTGTCCTGTATTGCATGACGTAATTGAATGGGACTTTTTTTCATTTGACTTTCTCATCAGATCCTCCCTGTATTTTATCATTTTCCATCCTCTCCTCCTTATTAGGACATAGGGAATCTCCATTTATAGATCCTCCCCTAAGGTACGTCTGAACCACATGCTCCTTTGCACCTGTTGGCGTTCCCCCAGCCCTTAGTTTAAAAACTGCTCTACGACCTTTTTAATTTTAAGCGCCAGCAATCTGGTTCCGTTTTGGTTTAGGTAGAGCCCATCCTTCCTGTATAGGCTCCCGCTCTCCCAAAAGCTTCCCCAGTCCCTAATAAATCTAAACCCCTCCCCCCTACACCATCGTCTCATCCACGCATTGAGACCCTGCAGTTCTGCCTGTCTAACTGGCCCTGCGGGTGGAACTGGAAGCATTTCAGAGAATGCTACCATGGAGGTCCTGGACTTCAATCTCTTAACTAGCAGCTTAAATTTGGCGTCCAGGACCTCTGTCCTATCCTTCCCCATGTCGTTGGTACCTACATGTACCACGAGCACTGGCTCCTCCCCAGCACTACACATAAGCCTATCTAGATGTCTCGAGAGATCTGCAACCTTCGCACCAGGCAGACAAGTCACATTGCGGTTCTCCCGATCATCGCAAACCCAGCTATGTTTCTAATGATTGACTCGCCCATTACTAATACCTGTCGCTTTCTAATAGCTAGAGTTCCCTCCCCCAGAGAAGTATCCTCAGTGCGAGAGGATACCACATCATCCTCTAGGAGGAGGGTCCCAACAATGGGATCAGTTCCCTTTGCTCCAGTTGGATGTTCTCCTTCCCTGAGGCTTTCATCCTCCTCAACAGCACAGAGGCTGTCAGACTGGGGGTGGGACCGTTCTACTGTGTCCCGGAAAGTCTCATCTATGTACCTCTCTGTCTCCCTTAGCTCCTCCAGCTCAGCCACCCTGGTCTCAGAGTCCGTACACCGTCTCTGAGGGACAGGAGCTCCTTGCACCGAATGCACACATACGCCACCAGTCCATAGGGCAGGTAATCATACATGCTGCATTGGGTGCAATAAACTGGGTAGCTCCCACTCTCTTGCTGGACTTCTTCCTGCATTCTCTTTTTACTCCCGAAGCTTGTTACCTTGTTTTTATCAAGCGGTGTTTTGACCTTTAAGTGCAAAGAATGTCAGGTGTATCTAGCCCCTGCTCACACTCCCCCTGTTTACAAACTCCCCTGTTAGCCGCTCCTGTTCGCTAGCTCCTCTGGTCGCTTAGGAGCAGGCTTTTTAAAGCCCTGCTCTGCCTGAGTAGCCCCGCCCGCTGGTTAAGGGTTGATTGGATGCCTCGTCAAGAAGCTCCTAGCTCTCAGCCTTGCCTAGCAGGCCGCTAGGCTCAGCACACACACGGTCAGCACACGGTCCCCCAAACAAACAGACCACACGGTATATTTCAGTCAAGCAGCAAGCACACCACAAACACGAAAACTGCAGACGACAAACTTACCCCAAGGGTCCCGCAATCGCTCCTCCTTCACCTGGAGAAGTCCCGCGCCAAACTCCCCTGTTAGCCGCTCTAGTTCGCTAGGAAGTACTTTGTACTCCATGACAAATGTAAATAAATAAATAGTACTTACATTTACCAGGGAGTAAAGAAACCTTGGTGAGGCCAAGCTATCTGTATTTTTTTTCACATTTATGTTTTAAAAAAAACTTCCTATTTCAGTCTGTCTCAGAGTGTCCTTGTGCCTGGCCTAGAAAAACAGTGTCACAAAGCTTATAAGAATGCTAGAAAGACAAAAACTAACCTGGTTGGATTAAGGCTTGACCTAATGCTCACTGAAGGCAATGGCACCTTAGAGTCTAACACATTTATTTGGGCATAAGCTTTCATGGGCTAAAACCCACTTCATTAGATGCATGGAGTGGAAACTACAGTAGGGAGGTATAAATACACAGAACATGAAAAGATGGGAGTTGCCTTACCAAGTGGGGGGAGGGGTCAGGGCTAATGAGCCAATTCAATTAAGGCGGAAGTGGGCTATTCTCAACAGTTGACAAGAAGGGGTGAATACCAAGGGAGGAAAAAATCACTTTTGTAGTGCTAATGAGGCCAATCTAATCAAGGTGCCTCATTTCAAACAGCTGACAAGAAGGTGAGAGTATCAGCAGGCAGAAATTTAGTTTTTGTATTGACCCATCCACTCCCAGTCTTTATTCAGGCCTAATTTGATAGTGTCCAGTTTGCAAGCTAATTCCAGTTCTGCAGTTTCTCGTTGGAGTCTGTTTTTGAAGGTTTTTTTGTTGAAGAATTGCCACTTTTAAGTCTGTTATTGAGTGTCCAGGGAGATTGAAGTCTTCTCCTACTGGTTTTTGAATGTTATCATTCTTGATGTCTGATTTGTGTCCATTTATTCTTTTGAGTAGAGGCTGTCCGGTTTGGTCAATGTACATGGCAGAGGGGCATTGCTGGCACCTGATGGCATATATCACATTGGTAGATGTGCAGGTGAACGAGTGCCTGATGGTGTGGCTGATGTGGTTGGGTCCAATGATGGTGGCCTTTGAATAGATATGCAGACAGAGCTGCCTTGATCACATTGGCCTCATTAGCACTACAAAAGTGATTTTTTCCCCTCCTTTGGTATTCATCCCTTCTTGTCAACTATTGAGAATAGCCCACTTCCACCTTAATTAGTGGGTTTTAGCCCACGAAAGCTTATGCCCAAATAAATGCATTAGTCTCTAAGGTGCCACAAGGACTCCTCATTGTTTTTGCTGATACAGACTAACACGGCTGCCATTCTGAAACCTAAAGGCAATGGGAGTCTTTCCACTGAATTCAGTGGGCTTTGGATCAGGCTCTAAATGATACAGTGTGAAGAGGTAACTGCAGGTAGGGACTATGAACCCATGGAAGTCCTTTACCTCTATATATGAGAGGTGTGAACCAAAATAAACCCTACCAGGAATGAGGAATTGTTTCACATGGGCCAAAGGGGTAGGGGTACTGAGGTTAAATTAACTAAAGAAAAATGGAGGCAAAAGTATCGTAATAGTGAGATATATATATCAGGGCTTTTCCAGTCTAAGGGAAGTGGTGGAAGCCTCATCTTTACAGTCTTTTGAATTGGGATGGTCAAAACACTAGAATCTACTCTAGAGAACAATTGTTCATGGGCAGAAGTGATAGTTTAAGTGGGGGCTAGCCTAGATTTCCGAAAGAGTCTGTAAATCAAGCTGATTGTGTCCGTAGTCTGGTGGGTCCTTCTCCTTTATCTAGGGATTCTACAGCCCAGGAATCAGACAAATTTTGTATGTGAGATATGATCCCTTCCCACAGTCACTGCTCGGCTTTATTGTATTTGTGCTACTGAGTTTGCAGTTGCTCAGGTTGGTTAGATTAGTCTATAGCTGAGAGCATGGAGCTGTTAAATCAGAAGTGACAGGCTAGGAAGCTGAGCAGTCATCTTTCTGCATGGTCAAATGTTTGGCAGGCAAGAATTTGCAAAGTAATAGTTCCATGTCTTTTTCTGGCACAGTCCAGAGGAAAGAAGCAAACAGACAATGTTATGCTCCTTTTATCTGCTCTACAGCTACCTAGTTACACAGGTTTACAATAGCTTTTCAAACAGGAAAGCTGCCAAGCTTGGGGGAGGGGGGGCGCAGAAGCAAATTTCAGTCATCATTACAGATGTTGCATAAGGAATTCTCTCTCATACATCCATTGGCTCAGAACTGTCTAGCATACAAATGACTTTCTTTCTGCAGCTCTTCAGACAAAGCATTAATATTCATAGTTACAAAAACACAGATTTAATGCCATCCTGGGTATGCTGTGAGCTTTTCAATATTTAAACTGGACTCATCAAACTTTGCCTTTGTGCCACAGAGACCCAGTGCTGTGGGATGGGTAGAAACCCAGTATTGTGTTTCTGGCAGTGGCCTGTGTCAGATGTTCCAGAGGAAACAAACAGAACAGGGCAATTATTCAGTGGTCCCGCCCCCTGTTGTCCAGTCCCAGCTTCTGGTAGTCAGTGGCTTAGGGATACCCAGAGCATGGGGTTGCATCCCTGACCATCTTGGCTAATAGCCAGTGATGGACCTAGCCTCCATGAACTTATCTAATTATTTTTTTAACCCAATGATACTTTTGGCCTTCACAACATCCCCTGGCAATGCGTTCCACAGGTTGACTGTGCATTGTGTGAAGAAAGTTGTTCCCTAACCTCCACAGAGAGTGGAGAGTGCAGGTGTTAACTGAGTTCAGGCCTGGATACATTCCTTCAACCACTCTTGCTGCCTTTGGGTCCAATCTGCACATGGTCAGAAACGACTGCTGTATCTTCACCTTGTTGGCCAACCCCTCCTTAAAACCCAGCCATAAAATCGTGCTACACTCTCTCCGATTGGGAAGAATCTAAATTTATGGAGAAACTATTAAAAAGCCAAACGGAACTTCGTTCTAATGAGCTCAACTTTGTTCACAAAATAACACTCAAACCATTCACTGATACCTTCTCCCTTTAATTTGCAAACCTTTTCGTAGGCTTGCAGTGAAACCAGTAATCCACAAAAAGCACAGAAAGGAGATTTTTTTTTTCCCCTCAGAGAGATAATATTAAAAAATATCTGGCCCTTGCAGCTGTCAGGACCTTTGATGTTCAGCTACATGTCATTTCCATTAGCATAGCGAACTTTAAGACCAAATGATCTCCATAAATAATGCAGCCTTGTGATTTCCTCAACTACCATTCCTTTGTTGACCTTAAGGGTGGAAAGAACAGGAAACACAATGAGTATGCTAAGGCGCCATCCCTTTGGTTTTTAAGCTTAGACAACAGCATTATCTAGAGATGAGGATGTGTCCCCACATCAGAAGCAAACCTAGAAATAAGAGGCTAATCTCATGCAAGGCTTTGAATATCAAGAGTGAGGCCATGAACTGTTTGCTGTCCTCAATGGGAAGCCAGTGCAGAAGAGCGGAGCACTGCGGTGATGTGTTCCTGAAGAGCAGCTTTAGCAACAAGGTCTATCTGGCAGGGCCGGCTCCAGGCACCAGCGAAGGAAGCAGGTGCTTGAGGCGGCCAATGGAAAGGGGCGGCACGTCCGGGTCTTCAACGGCAAGTCCCTCAGTCCCTCTCTTCCTCTTTGAATTGCCGCCGAAGAGGAAGAGAGGGAGCGAAGGACCCGCCGCCGAATTGCCGCAGAATGAAGCGGCGCGATTGAGCTGCCGCCGAAGTGCCGCCGATCTGATTCTTTTTTTTTTTTTTTTTTTTGCTTCGCTGCTTGGGGTGGCAAAAATGCTGGAGCCGGCCCTGCTGTCTGGTATCAGTTGGAGCTGTATAGTAGCATTTCTTAGCAAATACGCTTCATCATTGGTCTTCCATCCAACTAGTTTCAGGAGGGATTTAATTGAGGAGAGGGTAGAGTCACTCAGAAAGGGTCTTCCATGAGTAAGGAGCAGCATGGAAGAAAAAAATGTTTGTTGGAGAACCAGGCAAGCAGGGAATTCGGGGCAGAAGAGAGAGGACAAGATGGTGACATAAGAGACAAATTAATTATTCATTACCAACTGTTTGCCCAGCTCTAGTCTGGAGTGTGACTGTTTTTGCAAGTTGCCTCCACTGTATTTATCTCCTGTCCCCAAATATCAAAATGTATCCATGGTGCAACTGTGTTGCACTTATTGTCACTACGTCACTGATGTATTTGGGCCAATGGGACTACTTACGTTAGAGAAGCTTATCCATGTAAGTAATGGGTGCCTTTATTTTCTGTGTGAGATCTTTCTGCTATTTCTTTTAAATCTGTAATTATTTTTGAGCACTATATTTACCCCATGAAGTGTCCTCAGTATGAGACCAAACACTCCGAGGTGCCTGAGAATTCTACTGGCTATGGATATTGGTTCAGAATCTAACCCTGACCAGATTTATGGCTGAAGTCCCCTCACTGCCCTTGCCTCCCACAGATAAACTCTAATAAAAAGATGTGTTCGGCCTCATTCCTTCCCTTGTTGGACCCTGAATACCACTTACATGTGGGTAATTGCTAGGGGAAATCCTTTTATTTTGACGCCAGATTTCTGACATGGCAGCATGTGGTACCATAAAACCAAAAAAACCAACCCCAACAATCCACAAAAGTTGGCTGCAAAAATAGCACAGGCCTGGGAAGGCCCGTACTATGAACTTTGTGGAGCTATAAAATGTACTGATGAAAAGGATGGGGAGGTCCCTTCAGAGCAAGACAAACCGCTGCAGTTACATGGTTGCAAACAGAGACAAACCTATCTGTGTAGAAGACCATGGTCATGAAAGCCAATGGGAATTCAGGGTGTGCCGCACCTTGTAGGAATGGAACCTGCTGGTGCACTCTTGAAGCTTCCCATCATGTATTAGAACCTGTTTGCATGTGCCAGGTTAATCTATTGCTTGGGCAGTTCTTCTCAGACTGACAGTCAAGACTCCTGGGTTCTTTTCCTGGCTCTGACACTGACCTTAGGCAAGCATGGTCGTCTTGAATTAATTGTGCTCATAAAATTATGTACATGACACTTCATTTCCACACTGATGGGTGCATTAGGAAGACAGAAAAATTTGTGCATTCCTTAAATTCTCACTTTGTGCAGTATATTAAAAATGTATGCACGTTCTACCCTACTCACCATTGGTTTGGCATCCCAAAGAGATGGGGGAATTGAATATGGTTGTGGTTGTATGTGGCCACAATTCCTTCTGGGCACTTGGGGCACTGTCCCTAATATCTGCTCTTGTGTTTTATCATGACAATGCCACCCCCACTTTGACAACAATGCCCGCCTTGAAACCTCTCCCCTATTTGTCCTCCCCGAACCATCTTCATGCTTCCTTCCACATGACATGTCCTCCCCATCAGATCCTCCTCCTCTTGAACTGAGTAGCAGTTAGGGATAGCAACTATCTGTTATAATTATACATTGTGTATATACAGTTTAACCACCTACATCTTCCATAGAAGTTATTTGTCCTCTTAAACTGTGTGTGCCCTGGGACACGGGCTTTGTCTTCCTATGTTTTGCTTATTGTGTACAAACAAAGACCTAAGAATAATTTCCCATCCCTAGATTATAATGGTCTAAAATGGATGGAATTATTTTCTTAACATGCACTTGATTGAGCATTGTCATCAGGTGACCTGAGACCCACACAGCCATTGATACAATAAAACCTCAGCTAAGCATGCCAAGAAAATCAACGTCTAGTTTACGTAGGTTATCCCAGGGGGGAAATACAGTTAATACTGAGGTTTGAAATATCTGAGCCCCTGAATCTTAAAACTCCATCAGCACTTGGGGGTTTCAAATAACCTTAGCAACAGGGAGGTTAAATACATACACACATGCACGCACACACACACACAAAATGTAACATAACTCAACAGATCACTTTAGAGTTTTGTCTGACATGGTCTCTGCTCTTGATCACCTAGTATTTATAGAATGTATGGGTTAAAAATAATAAAACCTGCCCCTTTCTGAGATTGCCTTATAATGAAAACAAGAATATTTTGGAAGCAAAGAATAGGAAATGTTGACTGGGATGCCCCGCTGCTTTTTAAGGAGCCTGGCTAGAAAGATTTATGTCAAGAGCAACAGAAGGTTGGAAATAAAATAATGCCCTTGATGTTATGGTCTCTCGTTCAGCCAAGCGAGATGGCTTTCTCATGTACCTTGTCGAAAACCCAACATGAGAAAGGGGGCAGGAGATAAAAATCTTACACCATTAATGGAGATTTACAAAAGACGGGACCAAATAAATACATATTCCACGCGTGAGAGAAACTGCTCCACTTGGTGATATGCCTGCTCCCATGTGCAATGAAGGTAGCATATAGTGAGGCAGAGTGTTTTATATTCTCCAGAACAGTGGCTTTACTTTCAGAGGCCAGTATCCTCTTACCCTGTTCAAAGCCTGAGTAGGCCTTGTTTATGGGTGCTCCACAAGGGATGGGGCCTGACTGAAGCCACCCCACCGACCTGCAGAGAGGGATTGGAGCTGTTCTTTTGCTGCTACTGCAGCCCATGGCAACCCTGAGCTGCATGGCCTACATAATCTCTGCTTGAATTCCAGTAGCATTACCCCTGTTTTATATTTCTGCACATGAGAGGAGAAGCAGGCAGGTTTACACTGCAAGACAGATTAGCGTAGGGCTGAGAAACACAGAGAGGGTGCTATAGGGAGGATATGGGTTATAAGAGCACAATATAGTGTGCCAGGAGGGAGCAAGGTGAGTCTCGAGGCGGGAGCGATAAAGAGGAAGTGAGTAATGGGAGGTAACTAAAGGGAGTGAGCCATGTGGAAGGAGACTGAGGTGGTGGTTGAGGGGGGCAGGAGAAAACACATGGAGCTGCTTGTAACAGGAGACCTGAGGAGCATCAAGGCACTCTGGGGTGGCAGAGTGTACAGCATGAGCAGGGGAACAGCGGGGGATGAGAGCTGAGGTGAAGGTGGATCTGTTGAGAGTTTTGACTATGATAGATGTGAGCCACACCAGATTCAAGCACCCCTTGGCCCTCTGGGAAGGTGTGATGGGGCACCGCCACCACTCCCATTCCCTTAGCTTCACAGAGTGCTCAGAGACCTTCCTTCTTGTAGAGGGATTTTTATAGTGTTTCACTCTACAAACTTCACATACTAGTGCAGCCAGGGTATTTACAAGGCTATCCAGCATCCCTACCCAGTCTCTTAAAAGGGGAGGGAGATAAAGGTGCCTTGGGTCACAGAACTTCCTTTTATCAGCCCCTCTCCCCCTCCCTTGCACTTCCTAACTGTGCTCTTTTATCCAGCCTCCTTGCTAATGGGCTAATTAGCTCATTAGCTTCCCAGCCCAGATCTTATCTGGTAAATCAGGGCCTCCCTGGGGCCTAATTGGTTAAAACAGTGACAGAATGCTGGTGCAGTTGCTGATTCTCAGCACTCTGTCATGGAAGGTCCGGTCCAAAAGCAACATGTCTCTGGTGAGCTTGTTTTGTTTTTTCCTAATTGTTTCAGAGAAATCAGCACGACTTGAAACCTTTCCTTTTGACTCCAGGCCTCCAGGAGTCAATGCTGGCCTAACGAACGGGCAAACAGGCTTTAGCCGTAGTAAAAGAGCCTACAGCAACGCTTGTAATGGAATGCACGTATTCTGAATGTAGGACTGGTTATTACAAACCCCTTTGTTATTAGGTGATGAAGCTCACACCATGTGTCACTGAAAGGGCAATTTTCACTATAAGAACAGGAAGGTCTAAGATTTGTTCTCTTTGATCTTGATGTCATGATAATGTGGCCATTTTTAATGTACCTGTTTCTCAGTGGATAACTATTTGTGATGATAATTCATACAATTTGAAAGCCACCAGAGTGATCATCTAGTCTGACCTGCTGCATAAAACAGGCCATAGAATCTCGTGCAATAATTTCTTCATTGAGCCTGTAACTTCTTTGAGCTATAGCATGATATATAATATAACATTTTCTATAGTGCTTTTTAGTGCTTGGAGGCCAAAATGACATGCATTCTTAGGCTCTCTCTCTCTCTCTCCCCATGTATTTATATGGTCTTTTATCACTGTTGTACTTCCCCCATTGTACAGCCCTGTATATAGCAGCACTATATAAATAATAGAGATGATCAAAAATGGAATGACATTTATTTTCATCCCAAATTGGGACACACAGTCCAAATATCAAAGCTTTTTACAGAACAAAAAGTTCCATTCTGAAAAATTTCAATTGGGAAACGACAAAATGTTGGGAGTCCCATGATGCTCTTTGCCAGCTCAGTCACATGGTGAGATCTCAGTGCATCATGGTAGATGTAGTCCGTCTGAGGAGAAGGACCCATAGCAGGAAATTGGGGGCATTAAGGACCTAAATCTACACGTCCCATGAGGCTCAGCAGCTCAAGCAAGGCAGAAATTAATGTTCACTTGAAACATTTTGTTTCAATTTTCCTGACAGAAAATTTCCCCAAAATTGATTTTTCAGTACAGAATTGAATGAAAACCTATTTCCTGAAAAGAAAATGTTTTGTTCAAAATGTTTTGAAGTGCCTAAATAAAGAACAACAGTGATAGAAACTGCTCCGGTAATGAAGCAACTCAGGCAGCAGCTTAGCTGGAACGAGGGCCAGAGTATTCTCAGTGACAGAATCAGGGTTCAGTGACTTGATTTTGCCCCATTGAAACTGGTTTTCTACCAATTAACTCCACTGACTTATTAGAGTTGTTCCTCATTTAGTTTGGTTCAAGGAAAAGCAAAATTGGTCCTGATATTTCCATGCAAGGAGTTCTCATTGTACACAAAAGAGGACACAGTACAGCCCTGCTTTTGCAAAGGGTTTCAAAGCAATCCGAAACCCTCAGACAAATGGGACTTCGGAGCTTCAAAGAAGCAAGCCATCTATACATTGCTATCAGGGAATACATGGCTCACGTCCAGTTAGACATGCATATCAGTTAACTGGAGGTCACACTCATGGGGTTGCAATGAGAGAGGTTAGTGATGGAAAAGTCTTATTAGCTCATCCACTGCATGCTCCTGTCAATGCTGGATTATTCCCTAGAGTCCATGATTTTGTATAATATATTACCAACTTATTGGGAATTCCATCCTGCACGACCGCCAAACATCCTCACCAAACCATAAGTTCAAGAACCCTGGAGCAGCTGAAATAGAATCATCAACATTGGACCCATACTTCTCTGAAGGTATGTGTATGCTACAAGCGCTACAGCAGCACAACTACACCACTGTAGCACAGTTGTGTAGACATTTGCTACAGAAATAGAAGGAGTTTTTTCCATCACTGTAGTAAATCCACCCCCTCAAGAGGAGGTAGCTAGGTTAACAAAAGAATTTTCCATCAACCTACCTGAGAGGCATGTGGGAAGACAGCGGAATAATAGCCCAGCACTAGGTTATTGAGTGCTTCAACCAAGGGGATGGGAGGAAACTACTTACTGCTGCTCTATAGAGAAGTAATGTGCAGAGCACTCAGTGCTTGCTGCTAGATGAGTCTTTATGCACAAACTTACCCATAAAAACTATGTTAAAAGAACATTATTAAGGTTGCAAAGTCAAGCAATCAAAACTTAGGAAATGCCAGAATTAAGGTTACACAGCCCCCTGGGGCAATTGAATTATGGTACGGATTATAGAATTACATGCTGGTTTTTTTCACATAACAATAATGTTCTTTTAATGTAGTTATATGTGTCATTTCCAAGGTTCTTAACAAAGCAAACTGAACAAAAGGAAATTCCATCGTGCGGCATCATAGTGACAACCACATCAGCTGGCTTGGAACCTGTAGATTCACCAGATCTCTGCCACTATGACAATAGTTGGCTGTCATTCTCTGTGTCGGTGATTGAAGTGCTACCGGCCCTGCCTATAAATAAGATGGGGGGACTTGGCCACACCCCCAAGCTAGTTGGCCATGCCCCCTTGGGAGTGAAACTGGGTGTATTAGCCAGTCCAGCTGCCTGGTTGTCAAGGCTGTGCTAGGTCTGGACCTTACCCTGCTTCTGTGCAGATGGGACAGGTGCAGGGGAGAAAAGGTGTCCTGCCCCCATTTCCCTGCCTTCCCCGAGACTCAGATCTCACCTGCACAGACAGGGCAGGAATTGGCTCTAAAGGAATATGTAATAAAAGTGCAGCTTCTTATGGGAATGCCTCATGGGCCCCTGGAGCAGACAATGAGGCACAAGTGAGACATCTGTGAGAGCATTTGCGCCCATGCCTGGGCCCTGTCAGGGCCAATGAGTGACACTGCACCCGGGTGTGTCTAGCACGTTATCAGAACGACCTTAAACACACCCCAACCCCTTATCTTAATTTGGAACCGTGGCCCTGATTGCCTCTTATGAAGTGCCAGTCCAAGTCGTCTCCGGCAGCTGTGAGCATATGGGTTTTGGCAGGCAGCTCCAAGGCACAGCAGACTGGAGGGAATCAGCAGCACACGTGGCGAAAGGCAAAGGAGCTGAGGCCAGGAGGAAAAGCACAAAATCTCATTGGTTATTAGAAACCGGAGGAGAACACACTGTGTCCTAAGCCGCCTCCTTATATTGGCAGAGAAGGGGTTAACCCGCTCCCTCTGGCTTAGGATCAGTTGGCAGGGTAACTGTGGAGAATTAATGACATCCCGGCACACTGGACAGGGGATGTGGGGCTGACTCTAGCAGAAGGCAGGGAAGCTCTCTGGGGAGAGGGGCAGAACTGTGAGGAGAACCCAGGCAGGGGGGTTCTCTTCCTGTCTGGCCCTGGCCTGAAATGGGCCAAGACTCATACCTTACTCCGGACTCTGGCTGAGGAAAACCCTGTTACTCTTCTGTCTGGCAGAACATTCTTTACATTGACCTCCCTGCTTTATAATCCAACCTGCTGCAAAGGTGTTTAAACTCCCCCTCGGAGTGCGGGATCCTTTCATGACCACGCCAGCCTCTCATACCTTCCAACATCATTGCCGGGGGTCTACAGATGTGGGGGAGAAGGGATGAGACATGCAACTCCATGGCCAAAACCAAACTTGGAAGACTGTGGATTTCAGTAAATGCTCGTCTTGTTGCCTAATAATGATTAGTATTTAGCATGTACTGATGTTTTATTGCAAAGCACCAGGACAGATATTATGTAATTAAGCAAATCGATCTTTCTGTGTAGGGGCTGATTTAAAGAGCTGTTGACTAGAGAGTAACCTCTTTGAGACAGGGACCATGTTTTTGTTCTGTGTTTTGTACAATACCTAACACTATGGGTCCTTGATTTATGAGACGGATCCCCAATGCCAATAATAAATAACAAATAATGATGGTGTCAGTTTATGGGAGACTCGTACGAAATGTTCTCCAATAAATCCGATCCAGTTAGAGGATTAGCCAGAGCTAGCACTTCAAGTCTGGAAACTCAAATCTGGACCCTGGAAGGAGAAACCACCGGAAGTTGAAGCTAGACAAATTCAGATTAGAAATAAGATGTAATTTTTTAACAGTGAGAGTAATTAATCATTGGAACAATCCACCAAGGTGGATTCTCCATCACTGACCATTTTAAAATCAAGATTGGATGTTTTTTCTAAAAGATCTGCTCTAGGAATTATTCTGGGGAAGTTCTATGGCAGAGGTCGGCAACCTCTGGCACGTGGCTCGCCAGGGTAAGCACCCTGGCGGGCCGGGCCAGTTTGTTTACCTGCCACGTCGGCAGGTTCGGCCGATCGTGGCTCCCACTAGCCGCGGTTTGCCGTCCCAGGTCAATGGGGGCTACGGGAAGCAGCGCGGGCGAGGGATGTGCTGGTCGCGGCTTCC
>NW_020664455.1:2278648-2395200 GCF_002925995.2 Terrapene triunguis | reverse complement strand
GGGCCAGTTTGTTTACCTGCCGCGTCGGCAGGTTCGGCCGATCGTGGTTCCCACTGGCCACGGTTCACCGTCCCAGGCCAATGGGGGCTGCGGGAAGCGGTGCGGGCTGAGGGATGTGCTGGCCACGGCTTCCCGCAGCCCCCATTGGCCTGGAGCAGTGAACCGTGGCCAGTGGGAGCCGCGATCAGCCAAACCTGCTGACGCGGCAGGTAAACAAACTGGCCCGACCCACCAGGGTGCTTACCCTGGCGAGCCGCGTGCCAGAGGTTGCCGATCCCTGTTCTATGGCCTGTGTTACATAGGGGATCAGACTAGATGCTCACAATGGTCCCTTCTGGCCTGGCAGTCTAAGATTCAACCCAGCCCTTTACACTTTTGGTTCTGTGTTACATTCAAAAATGGAAAGTATCAGAGGGGTAGCCGTGTTAGTCTGAATCTGTAAAAAGCAACAGAGGGTCCTGTGGCACCTTTAAGATTAACAGAAGTATTGGAGCATAAGCTTTCGTAAGTGAATGCCCACTTCATCAGACTGATGAAGTGGGCATTCACCCACGAAAGCTTATGCTCCAATACTTCTGTTAGTCTTAAAGGTGCCACAGGACCCTCTGTTGGTTTTTTCAAAAATGGAAGGGGCCTGTTTTTCAGCTCAGATGCACCTAGGAACTTGTGGGAACAGGAGGTTATAATGTAGGTGCAGGGGACGAGTTGCCAGAACAGATGAACTATTAAAGTTATCAGGCTCATGTCTTGCTAATGATATAAATAAGGAATCTGGAGAATCCAAGAGATGTAAAGCAGAACTTAACACTGCAGAATTTTCATTTAGAAGTTTTTCTACGAGGGTGGAGATGCTCTTCAAATGGGACTTGCACCTAGTGAAAACAGGAAGGGATTCTGAGGAGGAAATTCATCTTGGCATTGGTACAAAGACTGGCCCAAGGACTTAAAAGGGTAATCTTGATCCTGGGGCTGTCCTAACTCCTGTCTATCGGCCCTAGATCCCAATGGAACATGGTTTTCCCAAGGTGGGCATTTAGCTGTTTTTCAGCCATTTTGATCTGATACAATCAGTGCAAGGACTAGCACAAGGCAACTTTGAACTGGGCCTTAAATCTTCATTCTGTTCTGTGATAGTGGTTAAGCGGTGGAATAAATTGCCCAAGGAGGTTGTGGAATCTCTGTCACTGGAGATTTTTAAGAGCAGGTTGGACAAACACCTGTTAGGGATTGTCTAGATAATACTTAGAGTCCTGCCATGAGTGAAGGGGACTGGACTAGATGACCTCTCGAGGTCCCCTCCAGACCTACAACTCTGATTCTATGATGGAGTGAGAGGGGCAAAGTCACTACAGCTTTAAAGGTGGCCTGCAAAGGGAAAAATGCATGAGCCCTTTTGCATGTCTGTATAGTGATCACAGACAGGAAGAGCAGGGAGTGTTCTGCATGGTTTTGATCTTTAAAAAATAGCAGGACTGTCACATCTGGTCTTCTCTGCTCCTGAAGAACCTGGTGAGGCTTCAGATATGGACTGTGTTTTTTGTTTTTTTTTCAACCCTGAACTGAAGGGGTGTGGTGTCAACTCTTGCACACAAATATCAGTTTTCCAAGCGCCTTCACGGTGTTTGAGTGAGAAAGGTGTCAGCAAAACCAATTGGAAAGTGATTTAAAGAGTCTGAATAAAAATCACTTCCCTTCTCACACTGGGTCACTTCACCTTGACTGGTCCCATTAAGTAGTTATGCTGAAGCATCAGTTCCATCTTGTATTTAGCTGTGGCCCTCTGAGTCCTTTTCCAAGACCAGAAGAAGAGCTCTGATTAAGCCAGAAAACTTGGCTCTCACCAACAGAAGTTGGTCCAATAAAAGACATCACCTCACCCACCTTCTCTCTCTAACTTCCCTTCTCAGTTAATCAGCATTGGCTCGTGTAGTGTCCCTGATCTTCTAAACCTGCTATCTCTCCAGTTCTCCATAGATCCTGCCAGGAAATGCCTGGGAGACAAAACTTGAATTTCTAATATTAAAAACAAGCAGGGAATTAATAATAATAAAAATAATAATAAATTAATAATTTCAGTCCTTCTGTAGTCATCATAAATCAGCCAAAAAGAGGCACAAATCTATTTTTTCCTTTGCTGGTCATCTTTTAGTAAGGAATAAGCAACCTGGTTGATAGATTTTGGGGCCAGAAGGGGTCATTAGATCAGTAGTCTGACCTCCTGTATACCACAGACTGTAGAATTTCACCCAGCTACCCATGTATTGAGCCCAATAACTTGAGTTTGACTAGCGCATATCTGCATAAATACTTACCTGGTGTGGATACTTTGCCCAAAATCCCACCTGATCCCAAACATGAGCTTTTTTTAGCCGTTATTGTTCACTTTTGCTCCTTATTGCACTTTCTGGTTTTGATCCGGGTTGGTAGGTGGAAATGCTGGAATAACTATCTGAACAGCTGTTCTCCTAATACTGCCAGCCTCACTAAAAGCACCACACACACACAAAAAATCCTGTAAGAAAGCCTGTTCTCATGACATTTCCAATCCAGCTTTGCAGTCCCAAGACCTGCGGAGAAGATTTCAGATAACCATCTGAAGCTTGTGTTGCGTAGGCAAAGCAAACCACGCTCTAACCTATCTGAGATACGCCTGTGACTCGCATGCTAAGAGGAATTTCCAAGCCTGGAGCAATGTATGGTCACGAGAGTTGTGCTGAAACAATTATCCTTCCCTTTTAAGCTGTATTTATTTTGAGACTTATCTGGCATGAGAAAGCAGCCCCAGATATAAGTAATGTACCCCTCTTGTCCTGTGAGTAAGGGGGACATCATAAATGTGAACAGAATACTCTAGGTATTTCTGTGCTCCATTAGGTCCAGAACTGCACATTGGTGTTAAGAAGTGTTTGGGATCATAATAGAGGTGGTAACGCCTGTTGCTTATGGTGCCAGATTAGAGATTTTCAATCTTGTTTGGGGTTTGTATTGTTGAAATGTTTGCTAATGACCCAGATGGAAATAACATTCCTACCACAATTTAAAGACCTGGTTGGTGGTTTTTCATCCAGAGTTGGATACACTTGGCAGAGACCATTTTTCCCACCAATTTAAGTTTTTGAACAGTTGATTTTAATAAAAGAAAAATAACTTTGGGCAAACAAGAAAACAATGTCCTCCAATGTTTTCCAAAGACAACCAACTTCCTGTGAAGGCCCTTAAACGCCAATTCTGTTTTGCCTATAGCCCTGGTTGCCATGTTTTATTTATTATATTCCCGCTTTTAAAAAATCATGCATGGTAATGATAAACTGGAGGTGCCTGTAACTTAATATCTATGTATTTCAAAACTACACATAGCTGGTGTAAATCAGCATTACACCAGTTCCAACCAGTTGAGGATCTGGGCCATATTTTTTCTTGTTAGTTAGTTTAGTTTAGTTAGTGGTATTATAGTAGTTTTTAGAAGCCTCTAACCAAGATCGGGGCTTCATTGTACTAGGTATGTAACATTCCCTTCTACAAAGACTTTACAATGTAAAGGGACAAGACAGACAAAGGAAATATTACTATCCCAATTTTACTGATGGGGGAACAGAAGCACAGAGAGATTTAGGGCTTGTCTATGGAGCCTTAGTCTACACTAGCTGGGATATAAATTCTAATGCACACCAATGCGTTGCACACTTATTGACCCATGTAGACCCTGTTGGCATGCACTAAAAGTACCCTAGGCAATTGATATAGTCTCTTTTCAAACCATATCATATTAAAATGCACTAGGGAACTTTTAGTGCACGCCAACAGGATCCCCATGGACCAGTTAGTGCACAACACATTGTTGTGCATTAGAATTTACATTGTCAGCTGGTGCTGACAAAGGCACAACGTAGACAAGCCCTAAGTAACTTGCTCAGGGTTATATAGGGAGTTTGTGTCAGAGCTGAGAACTGAACCCAGATCTCCTGAGTCCCAGTGCAGGGCTTCATCCACAAGACAGCCCTCAAAAGGACAGTCAGAGGCCACAGCATAACAGTCAAAATCAGGGACCGGCTGACCACTGAACTTTCATTCTAATCCCGAACCAAACGTTTCCCTGTTTTAAACTTCTAAAAGTTTGGTTCATTTGTTTATTCTCAATATTTTCCACTTTTTACTTCCAACTGGAACCAAAACCAGAAAGTCTAAAGTATCAAAAGAAAGTCTGCTCTGGCTGGATGCTGGTGGTATCTGAACCCTCAAAGAGGGCCTGTTCTTGTGAGACTTTCAGCTCAGGGAGTTGAGCTAAGTATCGAGTTGTTCTGTTGTTATTTGTACTGAAGTTTCCAACACTTTGAAGTTGAACCGTCCCTGTAAAACCTGCAGGGAACTGGGCTGGTGCCCACTAGCCTTTCATTTCTAAGATAAAAACAGGCAATATATTATATAGGAGCAGAATTGTGTATACGCAGCGGAATTTCTCAACGTGTTATTTTTTCAGGGTCTTCTGCAGTATCCATCACCTTTGCAAACTAACACAAAATAGCTAATAGACCACAAGGATGATGTATTCTATATTTAATTTCTTTTCCTCCAGTAGGCCCACACCTTCAACTGACAAGACTGTAATTAATTAAAAGCCTGATTTAATTAGTTAGATTTACATCATGCCCTAAAGATTGATAGGTGTTGGCTTTAGCGTACAGGGAGGCAGCGAGCTCCAGATTAGAATTGAGAAGGGTCTGCTGCTAGTCCAGGAAATTTGTACACCTGGCTAACTTGCATGTTAGCAGATACTTAATTGGATCACAAGATGACCTCTCATGATGGGCTCCACTGGTCTAAGATGTATCCGCTGGAAACTGGGAAGTGGGTCTATTGGATTTGGAAGCCCAGTGATGGCTGCCTACCCATCTGGATCAACTCCAGCCCTAGCAAACCATTTTACAAGTCTCCCCATATGAAAGAGATTCCCATTTCCTCACTGTCCAGGGTACAAGAACCACCACACAAGGGGCTGCCTCTTCAGTACTCTCATCAGGGACTGAATAGAAGTGCTGGAGGGAGCTTTCATTGCTTTTGCTCATGCTGTAGCTGTTCTATAAATAAGTAGGACTGTCAATCCAGCACCTTTCCTGAGCCTTAAATTCCATTTAAACCCTTTAAATTAAAAGATACGTCCAGCGCATGTGGTGCAGGATGTTTAACATACAGGGTACTAAATTGACATCAGTGCTTCAAGGGTCTGACTGGCATGTTATTAAACACTTTACAATGTAACAAGATGCCAAATACCTTCCATTTAAATGAACTGCCCTTTGTGTTATTCCAAGCAATTAAACCGGGTTATATTTTTAATCTGACATTTTAGCTGGCGCAAAGGTCTGTTTTAAATATTGCAATCTTTTGATCCTCCAGTTAAAACCAAGAGCTGACTGGGGTGTTTCATCTATTCGCACTTAAGGTTACAAGCGTGGTAACTTTCAGAGGATTTGCGCTTTCCATTTTGTTCCTCCCCTGGTGCGTGCGTGACAAGCTGTGTGCGAATCACTTTATTACCATGTTCCTACAACTAAAGACAAGCCTGAGCTCACGTCTAAGCATAGATTTCAAATACTTTCATCGTCGAGGATATTCAGAGTCAGGATCCACTTCACGCCCATTCACCACACAGTCTGGCTGCTTTATACCCATTGACCAGATCCTCTGCTGAAGTAAGTCACCTTCACACAGATAATAGAATTCATTAGGGTTTCTGGAGAGCTGTCACGAAGAGAGAAAGGAGAGCACATCAAGATTTATCCTGGATTAAAGATGGAGATTATGCCTTGCAGTTGAACTGTGAATAGTGACAGCTGAAGTGATATAGTGGTCAATAAAATATGAAAGCTGTTGACACTAGGATCACAATTTATAGCAAAGTTCCTGACGGCCACTGGAGGAGCCGACGCAAGTTGCTTTTCACATCTGCGGCAAGCAGGGGTCAGGTTCACGGGGGGGAATTTATTTATTGAAACTTCTCATTGCTGTATTTATAAATCTGCAGCATATCGTTAACCTGTGAGCTGTGAACAAAGGCTGTCTTTTCCCAAAGATAGTAATTTTGGGGGGTGCTTTAAATCAATTTGGAAGGCGAGCGATCCAACCAAGCTGGAAAAGAAAACAATTGCTCTTAGAACAGCCGGGCATGTTACTGGAGAGACAATGCCTCTACAATCAACCACAGTGTTGGCTTGTAAACTCTATTTATGCAGGTGGAACACGATCCTTGCCATTGGAAATAGGGTACGCTCATTGCGTTACATCCTTTCCCGCTGTTGGCATCCTGTTTAAACACGCTGAATGCAAACGGGGTGCCTGCTGTTCATTTGCAGACCCCTCGTGATAATGGGAACCATAATGGTATAATTTATGCAGAATAAACTAAGAGGAGCTGCAAAGTGGAGTTAAGTGCATGAAATATTGAATCTAGAAGAAAAGCTAACAAAGCCCGATATTTTTTGCCGCCGGGCCTATGTAATTGCCCATGTACACAGAGAGAGAGGAATCAGCCAGCAGCAGCATGGGGCTCAAATGGATTCTGACTTTGCTGGAAGAAAGAACCAGAGTGGATATACAAATATTGGGTCAAATCAATAATTCCCCTGTAGTCAATGGAGTTACACTGGGGATGAATTTGGACCCATTCACTTTTCTGTACATGTGATGAAACTATTTAGAAAAGTGTTGAAATTAACATGTAGCTGTTTATTATTGTTTAGAGTCACCAATGTACTCGGCGTAACTTAAAACAGAGAAACAAAGACGGCAGCTGTAGCGAAGGGCTTCTGCTCCAAGGTCTTTGTTGTTAACATTATTTTAGTGCCTATGTGCCAGGCATGGTACAAAGCCAAAGAGCGAGACAGTCTCTGCCCCAAAGAACTTATCTACATAGACAAAGGGAGGGAGGAGAAAGTGTCCCAATGTCACAGGCAGAGCTGGGATTAGAACCCAGGACTCCCGCACCAATGTCCTTGTCACCAGGCCACATTATCTCCCTTAACTAGCCCAGCCCCTTTTGCCTCAAATATCTCACAGTTGCCAACATGACTGCAGCTCCCTCATTTTACCAAGCGAGAGAGACAGTGGTGGTGGCCACTGGCATATTTACCACCAGCTTGTTTAGACCTTCTCTAAGTAAGGGGTTGGACAACATGATGGTAGCAGTTGCAGGAGACTGGTCTATGCTGGGGCTCTGCTGTTGCTACCCCAGATAAAGTTGAGTAGTTGTTTGCAAACGTAGAAAAGGTGGGACAAAAAAGTCTAGCAGACAACTACACACAAGACAGAAGGTACTTAAAAATCCAGAGCAAGGAAGAATTTAGGCCCAAATTTTACCATCCTGAACTGAGCAAAACTCCAATTGAGCTCAATGGAGCTTTTGTTCAACTATGGACCCCGGATATCATTCTTTAGAGGCTTTTTATTTTGTACAACTGTGATGGTTCTTGGGGTACCCAGGACTGTGAGTCACCTTGTTACCCCAGAGTGAGGGAGTATTGCCTGTGCCTAGCTGTGTGTTAGCACCCAACAGCACCAGTCTGTCAACCTGTCTCCTCCGGGCTATGCCAGCCTTGTCTTTGCCTTGCAGGTTAACAATAGGTGCACTACTGTCTTGAGTCCCTTTGAAGCATTCCCCTGTGGTAACCAGCCCCTAACACTGGCTGCTCACAGAAGTCCCAGATTCTCTGCACTCCAGGGAAGAGCGTACCCCAGTTTGCCAGCTTCACCTTAAACCACCAGTCCTGTATAACACAGAGCACTTGTAATAAAACAAAAGAAGGTTTATTTAGGAAAAGACAGAGATTCTAAGAGAAACAAGACAGTGATAGGAACAGATGGTTACAATACAAAACAAAATCATAAAACATGAACCTGGTCCAACACTTATTAACAGTTACCTTTCCCGTCTAATAAAGCAGGTTTCCCCCCATCTGTTGCAGAGCTAGCTGACTTCACTGGAAACAGGATCCAGTTTTTCATGAGAACGCCCTTGCCCCTCGAGATGTCTCCTCAGTGAAGGGATACAGAGTGCCTTCCCCACCCTGTGTTATACTGAAACAGTCTTTTGTCTTTAGCCATAGGCAGGGTGATTTCCATTGTTTGCAATTGTCTCTGAGGTCTTTTCATTGAAAGGCTTGGGGTAGAGCAAGGTGAGACAACTGAACCTTGCATTACATCCTCTGCTGATCAGGGTGGGATGACATCTCCTTCTTGCTTGAATGGGCCACCACTTAGACATCTCCTGGTGATGAACTTTTACTCCAAGTCCATACAGCATACTTTCAATATACTTATATTATTCCTTAATTATTACCTGTACATATATCTCACAGTAATTATAAAGCTTGACAAGTTACGAGCTTTCTGTAGATACCTGACATGCTATGCTTTATGAATACATTTCCTGCAAGACGTGTTTGGTGTAGCGAGTTTGTCAGGTCTGAGGTGAGAGTCGTTTGCAAAGAACTAGGATTCCTTTGCCAAGGAGCCTCTGTGTCACAACCCCCTTTTATTATTAATCATTTGCATTCCTGGACCAGGTTCCTATTATGTTAGGCACTGTACAAACACACAACAATAAGACGGCCCCTGTCCCAAAGAGCTTACAATCAAGTATAAGGAAGGGACCACAAATGGATTCAGATGGGGGAGCACAAGGAAACACTGAGACAATATGGTCAGCATGGTGGGCTCTGATCTCTGCACAGCAGTAGCCTCGTCTTTATGAAGGCTTTTGTAGGTCTAACGGTCTTATTCAGGGCTCTTATTTAAAAGCGATTATCTAGCCCTTTTGGGTCAGCTAGTGTCTGAAGGGAGCAGACCTCCCTCCCAGGCAGATGCTGTTACGGTCTTCCTTCCTTTTCCATCCTTCACAATATGCTGTGTGTAAGAGTTAAGCCACATGTTAGATTTTAATCTGTCTGTTGGGAATGTGGAGGGGTAAGGAGTGGGAGTCAGCGGGGCTGGATATTCTGGCCCTGCTGTATTTTATGCTCATTTGTTCTCCAAGTGCAATCATTTTGTTTTTATTTAGCTGAAGGGGGAAGGTTTTCCAGGAGCTTGTTTTAATTTATAATGCTGGATCTGAGCATGTTTCAAGAGATTTTTGGGGCTTGACTCTGAAGCAGGTCTGACGAGAATAATTTGCAATAGGCCATTGCTAGGAATCCTTCCATGTAGGGACTGGCAGGGTGCTTTCATGCCACAGAGCTTCAAAAAAGTCCAGGACGGCGGAAAATTGTCGAACAAAACATTTTCCCATCTGAAAATGAGGTTTTTGTCAACATCCACGTTGTCCAGATTTTGGTGGCATTTTCTGACAGGTGAATCCCAGTTCAATGTTTCAGGATGACCTGAGATGAAACTTTTGGTTTGTCGACACCACACAAAACATTTTTGTTTCATGTTGACCTTAATTTCAAAGTGCTGCTGCGGTGCATCTGAGTTTCCAAGTCCCTCCTGTTGCCATTCTCCTCTATGGGCCCTGCTCCTCAACTGATCTACCTCTCCTATGATGGTCTTTCCCTGTAGCTCAGCTGCCGTTATGCATATGGAACTACCTCTGGCTTCTGAATCAAAAGTTTTGAGAACTTTCTATTTTGCAAAAAGTTTTGACATTTTAACTTTCCATCCTGATTTAGACTAAAAACAAATACTGAACGATCGGAATTTCCTTTGGGGTGGAAATTCCATTTTCCAATCAGCTCTCTTAACAGCCCTTGTTCAGAGTTTCATGATAAACTCATTCAGAAGACTAAATTTGTAGGGAAAAAAACTCTTTGACTCTGAGAAATATACACACTGGGGCTGAGCTAAAGCCGACATGAGCAACATCGGAATACAATCCTAGAAGGGGCACTTTGGTTTTTTTGTTTGAGTATCTTGGCCCCCTAAAACATGTTGTCACAAAAGTGCTCCGGGGCATTTATGTTAAAAATATGGTCACCCTAAATGATGATATTTTACAGTTGGATTTAAAGGATCTCAAAGCGTTTTACACATATACTTTTTTCATTAAGGATCAACTACGTGAAGGGGGGTTCCAAAGAGGATGGAGCTCGGCTGTTCTCAGTGGTGGCAGATGACAGAACAAGGAGTAATGGTCTCAAGTTGCAGTGGGGGAAGTCTAGGTTGGATATTAGAAAAAAACTATTTCACTAGGAGGGTGGCGAAGCACTGGAATGGGTTATCTAGGGAGGTGGTGGAATCTCCATCCTTAGAAGTTTTTAAGGCCCGGCTTGACAAAGCCCTGGCTGGGATGATTTAGTTGGTGTTGGTCCTGCTTCGAGCAGGAGGTTGGACTAGATGACCTCCTGCGGTCTCTTCCAACCCCAATCTTCTATGATTCTATGATCACAAAAGCCCTGGAATGAAAGTAAATATTTTACCAGTGTGAAATCTGGGGCGCAACCTGATTTTAATGACTTGTTTATGGTCCCACAGTGAGTTGGGGGCAGGAATAAAACCTCAGCTTTCCTGACACCCAGTCCCAAGATCTAACCATTGTGCTTCCTCACTTCTAAACTGGGAACCTATTCTGAAGGATCTGATCTTAGCATGAAATCTGGTAAGCACCGTTTCTCATGAAAAATCTAGTATTAGAGGTTAGAAAAAGAGGTTTGTGTCATTCATTCTGTTCTGACTGGTGCCTTACGTTGAAGTCAGATTGTCCTAGGGTGTGCAGCTCTAAAGTGAAAGCTGGAATGACCTGTCCCCTGAAGGCAGAATCAAAAGATGAGTGAAGGCAACGCACCTATCACTGCAGATGTAAGTAACTAGGGACAACTTTATCACATCTTCTGTTGAGAGGTCTTTCCATAGTACAATCTTGCAGACATGACATGAATAAACTGTAGATCAAAGGGAGCTCAGCCCCAGTGGCGCAAATGTGAAACATGTTTTAACTTAATAGGGTTAGAATAATAGTGGATTGGATTGTGTGTGGGAGAAATCTGCATCTGTAATAAAGTGAGAGGGACAGATGTCCTGTTAAAGATACTCCCATGGCTGTGATTCTTCACTGCCAAAGCCAGGCTACTACCTACCCTCCCACAACTTCCAGAGAGAGAGAGAGAGGCTGGCCAGAGATTTGTATTACAAGCCAGCACTTGCATTATGAACAGACCCGCACAGAGCAGGAGGAGGGAGAGAGAACAAATGGGGCAGGGGAGGTAGGAGGAAAGGCAAGCTGGGTTCTCGATGGAAAGCCCGCTCTTCCCCTTTGAGGAAAATAAATGGCTAGGTGTCCTGGAGCAAAGCAGAGACAGCCATGCCAAACAGCTGGAGAAATCTACCAGGCCTCTATTCAGTCAGCTCCTGCGAATCTCATTTTACTGCTGTGCACAAGAGGAGACATTGAAATAAAGCTGCTCTTCATTTGGATAGCGGAATCCTGTTCACCAACAAGTTTGTAGTATCTTGCCTACAGAAGCGGCTTTAGTCCGAAACTGGATTGGCAGTCACCTAAGATATAGTGTTTCAGAGGAGTGCCATGACAGAGGGAACTTTCACTGCGAGATGAGGCCACCTAGTCAGTAGACTCCAACATCTGGAAGCTAATCCCCAGAGCACAGGCTGTAGGAAGAGGCTACTGGCCAGGAGACAGGGCAGGAGGACAGATGGCCCAGGCAGCAGGGAAAGGGAAAAGATTAGGCAAGTGGCCCAAGGAAAGGAAAACATGGAGGATTCTCCTTCTTGACTTGAGGACAGAGAACCCCAATATTCATCATCTAGGGCAGAGACACCTACAGCTGTCCCTGACTCGATAACTTTTGCAAAAGGCAAATCAGTTCTGTCACTTGGGCAGATGCTGCAGTAGCTGGTACTGCATTTTCACACCGAAGCTGCCACATTTACACCGGATGCGAGAAGCAAAATAAAAACTATGGGGTCAGGATCCTTCTGCGTCCTGCCTGGTAGTGGCTGCTAGTCAGTAGGGCCACTGAAGTGCTCTCATTCACTTTCTAGGTGCTCAAAGCTTCCTGATGTCTGAGAGTCAGCAAAATACAGGTGCTCTTAGGATCAAGTTCCTGGCAGAGTAAATTGCTCCCTGACATCCGCAAGAACCTGCAAAGTGATTTGCTCTTCAATGTCTGTTTCAAATTCAATAAACTTTACAGCAGCCACATATAACCACAGTGTGTTTTATCCTTTAACCGCTGCCACAACTATGTAGTGAAACACATTTTTCCATCTTTCCCTCTAGAGTTCAATTAGCACATGATCTAGGCTGTTATCTAAGCATGAAGCAAATGCCATTAATGACCAGTGTGATTTATGGCATCATGTAACAAGGTAAGATCCAATGTCACAAACGCATAGGGAGATCTGGATGCTCTTGTTCGAATCACAAACCTGCGCCAACTGCTTCTAAGTTCGTCTCTGCCATCTCCATAATAGTGGAAAAAATTGTAAAGTGGTCTTGAAATCTCCATAATTTTGATTGGCTAAACCAGTCACACGGTTTTACCATGTAGCTTACTGATTTCCATTTCATTTGTGGTGGGCAGGTATAGCACATGGCCGTGCGGGTTTCCCACACACTATCTTGCCAATGTACCTCAAGCACATTCACCATCTCTAGTGGTGAGAGGGGGATTAATCTCCATAGCCTATTCAGTCCTTGGACTCGCTGTGACTGCCAGCAGGGTGGCCAATGAGTGCCAATTGCAATGGTGATGTCAATGCCCATCTTCAAGAAACTAGCCTGAAGACCAATTCACCACAGTGCAACAGTGAGCAAATGCATGGAGTCATGCAAGCAAGCCAACAGCTTATTAAACACAAGTATGGCTGTATACATCCCTCATGCTGACAGTTAAATCAGTGTCGGCATCAAAGAATGTCTGATTCTACATCTATTCCCTGATTATGCTTCTCTAGGGGATATGCCTGAGCAGTGCTGGCTCCAGGCACCAGCGAAGGAAGCAGGTGCCTGGGGCGGCCAATAGAAAGGGGCGGCAGTCCGGGGCGGCACGTCCAGGTCTGCGGCCGCACTTCGGCGGCGGGTCCTTCACTCCCTCTGTGGCGGCACTTCGGTGGCCGCTCAATCGGGTTTTCCTTTTTTTTTTTTTTCTCTTTGCCGCTTGGGGCGGCAAAAAAGCTGGAGCCGGCCCTGTGCTGGAGGCATCATCAGTGTTCGTATCACTGCTACCCAGAAGAACTGACAGTCACAGATATTTGAGCGCTTCAGACATGTATTACTCAGAGTATTTCTAGACTCGAGTCCTGGCCAGGCACTCACCACTAGTAAATATGCAGCTTTGTTGTGACACCTTCAAAGCTGGTGGTAGCTGGCTGTCAACAAGGGAAGTTGGCAGTGTCATTAACTGTTGTTTGCATGAATGAAGATTTGCCCTACGGAGAAGCGCTTTAGAATTAATAGAAGACTGTAATCTTTCTGTAAGACACTTTAACCATCCTCTAGAATTGAGAAGATAATGATATCCACGCTGTAATAGCCTAATGAATGGTTCAAGAAAACTGTAGAAAGGAGACCATTTGTGTAGTAAATTCTATAGGTCTTTTAAAGCCATTTCTATAGAGTTTTATTGGTTTCCTCCACATTAACTTCTATAAAACTTTTGCATATGGCTTTGCCTGTCAGAAGAATGGGATAGTAGAACCTCAGAGTTACAAACCCCAGAGTTATGAACCGACCAGTCAACCACACACCTCAGTCCGCAATCAGGCAGCAGCAGAGATGAGGAAAAAAAACAGCAAATACAGTACTGTGTTAAACATAAAAAAAAGGGAAAGCAGCATTTTTCTTCTGCATAGTAAAGTTTCAACGCTGTATTAAGTCAATGTTCAGTTGTAAACTTTTGAAAGAACCACCATAACGTTTTGTTCAGAGTTACGAACATTCCAGAGTTATGAACAACCTCTATTCCTGAGGTGTTTGTAACTCAGAGGTTCTACTGTATTCACACAATAGATCCAATAAGGCCCTGGGAGAGAGAGAGAGGGAGTTATGCCATGTTTACAAGTATATTATATTATTTATTATTTGTATTACCGTATCATAGACCAGGACCGCATTGTGCTAGGTGCTGTACAAACTAAAGAGATTCCCTGGCCTGAGGAGCTTACAGTCTAAGAGTACTGTTGTGTCTCTCTTGTTCTTTACACAACATATGTAACATATAGGAACCATATGGGCATACAGAGTGCCAAATAACCATGCGTACTATATACAACATTCAACATATGTACACTACTGCTCTGCAGGGTTCTGGTGACATCTAAACCATAGAACCCAGCAAGCGCCACTAGAACACACAAAATATTTAGAGGGATACAACCCATTGCCTATACAGTGAAAGGACCCTGTTAGAGTGTCTATTCACAAATTCTGTGGGATCTGACTGGTAAATGGGTGTAGTCAGTGTTGGAATAGGATAGCTCAGTGGTTTGAGCATTGGCTTGCTAAGCCCAGGGTTGTGAGTTCAATCCTTGAGGGGGCTATTTAGGGATCTGGGGCAAAATCAGTACTTGGTCCTGCTAGTAAAGGCGGGGGGCTGGACTTGTTGACCTTTCAAGGTCCCTTCCAGTTCTAGGAGATAGGATATCTCCATTAATTTATTTTATTTACTACACACTGCAGGGTGGGAACCTAGGTTAATAGGATGGAATTATCCTACTTGGAACGTGGGTGGCTGGGACGCTAAAGTCCCAGCTCTTGTGAAAAATGTGATAAGATTGTTTACCACTTTGTTATATATATATATAATAGATAAAATTTAAGGCAGCATTGCATAGTGGCTAGAGCACTAGACTGGCACTCAGGAGACCTGAGTCATATTCTTAGCTCTGCCACTGGCCTGCTGGGTGATCTTGGGCAAATCACGTCATCTCCGCGTGCCTCAGTTTCCCCATCTGTACAAAGGGGATAACGATACTGACGTCCTTTGCAAAGTGCTTTGTGACTTACTGGTGAAAAGTGCTACATAAGACCTAGGTTTTATTATTTTGTTGTTATAATCCAGGGATGAAGACAGTGGAGAGGCAGATGAAGGAGATATAGACTGCAGAGGGGAAAGGTGAAATGCCTTGCTATGGGTCCACTCGAAATATGATTATATACGCTCTGGTGGGATGCCATTGTTTATCCCTCAGAACACTCCATCAGCCCCATTCCAATAAGCAGGTTGTCTTTGTGACTCCAGTCCTACAGCTGGAAGAGGGAGCTGTGTAGCAATGTGGGAGAGGGGATAACTTTTTTTACTTCAGTCAAGTGTCATTATAGGCTTGGCTTGGGAAACACCTGCCAATAATCAGCAGGGCCTGATCAAAGGTGTCAGATGTTGTGGTTCTCCTCCAATCCTCTAGGTAATCAGACGGGAAACCGGAGAACTTGTTATTACAGTCAAAATCTGCCTGATCACCAAACAGCCAGCAATTTTTTGAAAATGACCCAACCTGCCCACGTGAAAAAGAATCCGTGCTCAGCATCAGCCATTGTAAAGGGTCAGCAATTTTTAATATCCGGTAACTTCCCTCTCTCTTTCTCTGTGTACTTTTCTCTTTCCTTCTCTGTGCATATATCTGTGCATTCCTGCATTTGGAAAGGAGAGGGGTGGATGTGAGGGGCTCTTGGCACCACATAACTCAGGCAGAACAAAGAGGAGGAAAAGCTAAGGGAGACATAGCAAATACTTAAGCACTTTAAAACATCTCCTGGTAGGAGGGGGGAAATGTCATTGGCAGCTCCAGAATCTGATGGGGGAATGCTGGGTGGGGCGCCACAGAAAACAGCTGAAGGAACTGATGTGGTAGGCACGGAAAGCACATGGCCAGGAGAGCAGAGCACCTTTTGCAGAGTCCTTTTTTACCCAGTTTAGTAACGGCCAGTGGAATGAACTGGCACAGATTTATGCTAATGGCAACATCGTCGTATGTCATCGTGTGGCCTCCGCACAGCACCCCGAAGTCATGGGCGTACGAGTGACTTTACTTACTGCGTGCTGCACATATTTGTGCAAAAGAAGTCTTGCTGTGTTTAGACTGGGCTACTTTGGGGAGGCGGAATGTCTGTCTGCTTTTCTCAGCTCTGTCGCAAGATCCTCACTAAGCTTTAGTCAATAGATTGTCATGACAGAGTTTGGGCTGAATCTGGCCACTTTGGGCTGCTTGGGTTTTGTTAGAGCCTAACTTAGTTATTTATGTGTTATGAATTAGCACTGCCCCCTTGGCACACAGCTACAGGACTGGGGATGGGAGAATGTTCCTAGATTCATAGATTTTAAGGCCGGACGGAACAATTGGATCATCTAGTCTGACCTCCTGCATAGTGCAAGAAGTAAAATTCCACCCCGTTCATTGGATCCAATTATTTGTGTCTGACTAAAGCATATCTTCCAGAAAAGTGACAACATGGCATTACAGGGTTCCGGGTGTGCTGGGTCTCTATCCAAACTGTCCAGTGTACAAGTAAAAAGATTTTTTTTTCTGCTGCTTGTCAAACTCACCCTGGGATCTGGAGATCCTTCTGGCTCATGCATCTCCTACAATAGAGAGCTTGCTGTCGGAGCTGTTTCATCTCGTTAGCATTAAGTGATGTGGTAGACAGCGTTATGGAAGAGATCTGTACCGACTATGGTGCGTGGCTGATGTTACAGCTCGAGAGCTAGCAGTCTGCACTAAGCTCACTTTCCTGAGTGCCTTGGTGTCCCACCAAACTAAGTCCTCCATGAAACCCAACCCTCTCTCCAGTTCCACTCATCATGCTACGTGAACTGATTTTACATTTTTGGGGGTTGGAACTGAATCCATCTCTCTCTCCCACAGCTCTCCTGGCTCTGCTAGGCGAGTGGGAATCAAAATTGGCACAAATTAAATGTAGACACTAAGGTCAGCAGACATTTCAATGGATTTGCACTGGGAGGGGGTCTACTAAAACAGTTTATAAAGTGGTGGTAATCCCAGCTCTCCTCTACGGCTGTGAGACTTGGGTGACCTACAGAAAACACCTGGAACGCCAGCACCAGCACTTTCTTCGGAAGATACTCAACATAAGGTGGGAGGATTGTCGCACTAATGTCAGTGTCCTCACAGAGGCCAACGTCTTCAGTGTTTGAGGCCCTGATTATTCAACACCAGCTGAGGTGGAGTGGGCACTGTGTGTGCATGCCTGATGTATGTTTATCCAAACAACTGCCGTACACCCAACTGACCAAAGGAAGCCAAAAGAAACTTTTTAAAGACATTCTCAAGATAAACATCAAGAGATGTGGCATCAACACCACACACTGGGAGACAGCAGCCCAGAATAGGGATAACTGGCGAAGACTTGTCATAGAAGGAACGTCCACTTTTGAGTAAAATCACCTTGTCCTGGTCACAGAAAAACGCCAGAAAAGGAAAGACAACTGTCACGCAGCAATTGTGGCCCAACCCTGTCTTCCAACACCATCTGCAATGTCTACCAACGAGCCTGCCGCTCAAGGATCGGACTCCTCAGTCACCAAGGATCTGTAAAAAGTAAAACCTGTGAAAGAGATCATCCTTGACCTCAAGGGCTCACCGACGATGACTAAGACAGCACAGAAAAATCAAACTATGCGAACTGAGGAGAATTCAATTAATCCGTTTTCATAGGGATCCCACTGTAACTCTTAAATAATTCAGTATGGCACATCCAAATGACAGATTTCCAAGCTCCATCACTAAACAATTGTGGATCAGCCCTATCCGAGTTCTTGATGGGGATTTAAGGTAGTGGAGGAGTGACTCGGAAGAAACCAAATCAGCCAGCAACATCTTTTCCTCGAGGCATAATGCCGATAACAAGCAAAATATGTTCACCTAAGTAAATGTGGAACAGAAAACTCCCCAGCTCAGTATTAAGTCCATCTCTATGAGCTCTGGGCCTGAAATCCAGTCTTTCCAAAGGCAGTGTTCTCCTTGCATCTCTCAAGCATCCAACCAGTGGCTTTACGCTCTGAGGCCAAAATCTTCTCCCCTGCTCAAAGTCTGAGTAGGCCTTGTACATGAATGCGCCACAAGGGCTAGAGAGAGTCCTTGCCATCAGCCAGCAGAGAGCCAGTGGCGCTGTTCTTTCATTGCTTCTGCAGCTCATGAACCAACCTGGTCTCTTCTTGAGTTCAACCACATTAGTCCTGCTCTTAATGAGAGGAGAATCGGGCTCCTTCCAGCATGAGACCGATTTCAGCAGGGGCTGAGAAACAAAGGGAGGGAACTCTGGGAAAGATACGGGCTATAAGAGCAAAGTATATTGGGCTTGGGCCTTCCTAGAGGGAGTAAACTCAGTCAGGAAGGCAGGAGCAATTCAGAGGAGGTCAGTAATGGAAGGTAATCCAAGGGATGAGTTATGAGGGGGGGCTTGGATGAGGATAGTGACATGGCACTTAGAGCAGCTTGTAGCAGGAGAGCAGAAGAGCATCAAGGCATGCTGAGGTGACACAGCACATGACATGAGTAAGGGGAACAATAGGGGATGGGAGGCAAGATTTCGACAGATCTGTGAAGAGCTTTGACAGAAATGGAGCACCACTCTGGGAAGTTCAGCTCAAGATCAGAAAGGCAGTGTGATCTAGTGGGCAGGTGATGGGGCTGGGAAATCAGAAGACCTGGGTGCCATTCCCAGTTCTGCCACTGACCATCTGTGTGACCTTAGTCAAATCACTTCACCACTCTATGGCTGTGTTTTCTCTCCCACCCTTAGTCCTGGCCCAAAATTTCTTATACTCTAGATAGACAGGAGAGACAATCTCTTACTATGCGCATGTATCGCACCTAGCACAATGGGTCTCTCTACAAAACAACTGTGATATAAATAAGAACATGACAAAGAGGGAATTTACTCTGGGGAGGACAAGGACTGTATTTTTCAGGAGGCTGCTGGGAAGACCGGGGAAGAAAACACCGACGTGTTAAATAGCACTGGCTCCTGCGACTGTGTCTCCTTTGCTCGATCCCTTTGCTTGAGGGATCGAGAAACATTAGGCAAAACCTGGTTATTTTTCTTTTTTTGAAAACAAACAATCTTTTCAATTAGACGAGTCTGTCGCAGAGGCAGTAAATCTATGCTTTATAAAAACAAACGCTCTCATAATTAGTTCTATCCAGGAAGAAAATTAACTGTTTATCTTTGTGTAATTAATCAAAGGACCCTGCCAGCTTTACCAAGCCGCCTCTCCGCAGACCGAGGGTGGGAGCGAGGTGAGAAACACATGATATACAATGACGGGACATCGGGAGACCATAGATCTTTCCCCTCTCTGCTTGTACGACTGTCCACATGAATTATGTGAAATAATATTCCAGGCCAAAGAGTTACAGGGCTGTGCAATGGCTGCTACTTGAAGAAACAATAAATAACAAGGGGAACATTTGATACCCTCATTTGTATTTACATGTTTAACAGCCGGGATCACTCTGGCATACATGTACAGTGGGGCAATCCGGTTCACCTGTCTAACTGGTAAAACCACAATCCCCTTTTACATACAGTGGAAGTTACACAAGGGCTGAGTTTGGCCCAACAGCCGTCAGGTGAATTAGCCCTGGTGTCTTTCCCACTGAATAGTCACATTCACTCTTCTTGTAGAATTTCCACCGGTGGTTTCATTTGGATAAAACACACGCCTCGTTCCACTGAAGAGGTGACTGCCTTTCAGTGATGGGTGTGGCAATCCCATTGGGCCCAATCTTGCCCTTAGCTCCACAGACACAAGGAGCAGGGAGGATGGTCTTTCCTTGTGTCTAGGGAATGAGTTACCCTGGACTCTGTTCCCAACTCTACTGCCCACGTTCCACGTCAGTGGACTTCTAGGTTTTCACTAGGGCAAACAAAACCAGAATCTGGCCCGTATGTTCTCTAACACCAGTTTCCCATCTGTAAATCAGGGATAATGTTGACCTGTGTCACAGAGATGCTGAAAAACTTAGTTCATTCATGCTGCTAACGCAGTTTGAGATTATTGAACCGAACCATTAAATATGCAAAATGTTGCTACCTGAAGGCTGTCATTAGGGACAATGATTTTATCTGAAATGTGTTACTCAAGTGCTGATTAGGGGGGAGGGATAGCTCTGTGGTTTGAGCATTGGCTTGCTAAACCCAGGGTTATGAGTTCACTCCTTGAGGGGGCCATTTAGGGAACTGGGGTAAAAATCTGACTGGGTGTTGGACTAGATAATCTCCTGAGGTCCCTTCCAACCCTGATATTCTATGATTATCTGCAGGCTGAATTAGGGGGCCCTCTTTATTTGAATTAAGTTGGCAGTTGCAATATGCTAGGTGTTTTCCAGTTATGTAGGATGCAGTGTCTGCTGCAAAGAGCACAGAACCTAACCAACAAACAAGAGCCAAAAGGGGCTAGATCAAAGACAAACACTGCCATACATTTTTAATGTAATTATGCACTGTGTAACTTGGCCTCTTCTCAGCTACTATCAGCTGGCAGTTGGTGGTAGACGGAAGACGATCTTAAGGAGGGATTTAACCAAGGAGAGGGGAATGGCTTTACAGAGATTGTGTACGTCTGATTCTGCAATTGACAGAGCCTGGTGGACTGCCGAGCCCCTGTCAATAGCAGGATCAGGGCCACAGTATGTGAAGTGTGTGGTGATCCTTCTGGATGCTGGAGATAATAATGTGAATTTAGATACTGTTATTAGTCAGTAATTATGTTATTGTTTTTATTGTCACAGCAGCATCTTGAAAGCCTAGATCAAGGCGCCACTGTGCTAGGTGCTGTATGGACAAGTAGCAAAGTCCCTGCCCCAGAGAGCACACAGCCTAAGTGCCAGACAGAACACAACAGGGGGATGAAACAGACCAACAGGGTGGAGAGGCTGGGAGCGCAAAGCAATGTAAGCCAAACCCACCTTCTGACTACACACAATTCTATCTGAGGTAGGCCTTGTCCAAGGATCCCATAGGGTGGGCGCATTCAAGACCGGGTCTTACTAGGATTCGCACCCAAACTCCATTGTTTTGCAGTGTAGACACAGCTCAGGCCTGCCCCCCAGATTCGGGCCCTGAGAGGGCACCAATATCATTCCGCGATCCCATGGGCCAATGTTCTTTGTCCTCCCTATCCCAAGAATAGCCAATCAACTCCCAGGAAGTGGAAGCAACTTCCCTTATTCAAGCAACCTAGGGTCAATATGTAGTGTGGCTGCTCAGGGCCTGGGCTTTCAAACCCAAGGTCTGCAGACTTGAGTCCCACTAACCTTGGGCGAGACATGCCCTCTGTCTCTCCTTCCCCTGCAGTGCTGAGATTGTCAGCATCCGTGCCGATGGCATCTGGCATGTGGACAAGGTGGCTCTGATTCTCCACTCCTCTGCACCATAATTGGCTGTACAGTACACTGCCCAACCAGAACGGGCAGATCCATTCTCCACCCCTTCTAGCTGTAGGTGTAAACCCCACTGACGTGGCTAATTACTCAAAATCAGGCTCAAAACTCTCTTTCTGTGGGCTGGTCTGAAAGGAGGTTGTGTCTTCATTGCGAAAAACAGCTGCACACATAGGCCTTGTCCACACCTATTTTTTTTTTTTTTTTTGCAGTGAAGACAGTGTCGCTGCTATGTTGATTTGCAGGCCGTTGCGAGCAAAGGGCGCAGAGGTTATCATTCAGAAGACCCCCAATTTTGAAAGCCACCCTCTTCCCGCAGCGGTCTCTGCCTTTTCCAGCCACTCATCTATAAATCTGAAGAAGGAGGAAGTTGAAGTGCAGGTCATTGGAAACTTGATCATTCCCCCAGTTTGCCTGCTCATTAAGGTGAGGTATAACTTTACCTTAACATCACGCTCCTTTCACTCTTCATCTCGCAGCGGCCCCGCCGAACGCTAAGCAGGTCACATATGGCCTCTGTCAGCTACACCCCAACCTTTGGTACCTTTTAATAAAAACATCATGAGTGTTTTCTTTTCGTTTCCATTTGAACCTGGCCCATCTCGATGATAAGGCTTTGTCAACCGGCTTTGCTTTCCAGACCCATGACTCTGTGGCCACGGGGTGTCCGCTTGGAGACGATAGCCGTGCGTTGTGTGACTCTGTCCCCGTGTGCGACAAACGGGGACTTCATTAACTCCCTGCAGTGGATTTGCAGATGTGCAACAGTGAGACCTAGCCCATCCTTCTCCTTTTGCTTTTTCCAAGTGGGAAGGGCTAGTTAGTTCAGCTAAAAGCAGACTGGATTCGTTATCGGGGTGCTTAAGGAATTTTCCTCATTTTTGAGACCTAAACGTTGAGATTTCCTGCAAAGAAACTGACACTTCAAAAAAAAATCTCAGGTTTTAAATTCAAAAGGTCTTTGAGATGAACAGCCGATTGTGCTGAAAGCAGGATGCATTTCGAGTTCTCAAAGACAACGTGGCCCTTTCATGGAAATCTAGTGAAAAACCCTGCATCTGGATCACTTCAGACCTGAAATGAAGAGCTGAGTATCTGAAAGGAAGGATGGTCTTGTAGTTAAGACACCAGCTGGGCGTTCAGGACACAGGGGTTCTATTCCCTTCTTTGTCACAGACATTTGTGCAACTTTTGGCAAGTCATCTAATCTCTTCCAGCTTTAGTACCCCAGCTACACAACAGGGACAACAAGTTTTCTTTGGTCTGTCTTAAACTATACAGTCTTTGGGGCAGGGACTGTCAGAGAGGTAGGATGGTCCAATGCTTAAGGCAATAGCTAAGATATGGGTTCAATTCCCTCCTTGGCCACAAATTTCCAGTGTGACCTTCAATGAGTCACTCCTCATCTGTAAAATGGGGATAAGTACATTAAAGATTGTGAAGCACTTGTGAAATCTACTGATGAGAAATGCTATAGAAAAGCCAGATATTAGTAGCTGTCTGTACAGGGCCTATCCCATTAAAAACTTGATCTTGGATGCGATCACTAGGTGCTACAATTAATGTGAATAATAATTGTACATAGAATTTCATTAAAACATTTGCATCCCTTTCACACCGCTCTAGTGATCATAACAACTGAAAGCACAGTTGCTTTTGATTTATAATTTCTTTATACTACTATTGCCATCAGAGGCAAGAGAATGAAAGCTAAGCAGGGATGTGTTTTTATACTGTTTGGTTTTTTGGCTTGTTTCGTTTTAAAATATTATTCCACTCCAACACCTAACAAATGCTTGGGGAAAAGGACATCTTTATTACAGATTCAACACCTCTACCTTTTTCTATTCAAGAATGAGAGATCTCCCAATCTGTTTCTGATACCTCCAGCAAAACCCTGGAAGGCTTGACTTGTTAGTCCTGATATTTCTAAGGTAAAAGGACTATGGGGTGTTATGACCAGATGGTGCCAAAACCTGTGGTGACCACTGGCACGGAGTCCCCGGGCGATGCTTTGGAACTGCTCCCCCCAAAGCCAGTCAGGACTTTGGGGAGCCTCCTCTCCCTTGGAGCAGACTGTCTTCAGGGCAAGAAGCTCACACAGCTTCACCTTCCTGGGTCTGACCTTGGAGCATTCAGCATATGCCCCTCTGTGCGCTTCCCACAGCAAGTCCGCCCAGGCGGGGTCCTGGGGAAGCCAGAGGGTCCTGCACGCACCCCCCACTTCGCAGTCAGACGTGACTCTTAGCCAGCCAGTAAAACAGAGGTTTATTAGATGACAGGAACATGGTCTAAAACAGAGCTGGTAGGTACAGAGAACGGGACCCCTTAGCTGGGTCCATCCTGGGGGGCAGCAAGCCAGACACCCACGTCTGCACTCACTCCATGTCCTCAGCCAGCTCCAAACTGAAACCCCCTTCAGCCCCTCCTCTCTGGGCTTTGTTCCTTCCCTGGGCCAGGAGGTCACCTGATCTCTTTGTTCACCTTTAGCCATCCCCTTGCAGGGGGGAAGGGCCCCGGCCATTTGTTGCCAGGAGACAGAGTGTCGGCCATTTATGCACGCTGGAGACTTAAGAAATGCATAGGGGAAACTGAGGCACCCACACAGTATTCAGAGGAAACATTAAGAACAGTCCCACTTCATCACAACTACATAGATAAAAAGAGACAGAGCTGAATCTTCAGCATGGAGGAGCTGAGAGTTGACATCAGTGAGGAAGTCCAAATACGTTTCACATACATTTACAGTATTATAATACTAGATAGAATCATAGAATTTCAGGGTTGGAAGGGACCTCAGGAGGTCATCTAGTCCAACCCCCTGCTCAAAGCAGGACCAATCCCCAACTAAATCATCCCAGCCAGGGATGAGAGTAGAGAGATGCAGGCTTATGAGAGAAGAAGAAATTAACTATCAAGGCTGCCACAGAGGAGAAAAATCTAGGGACCCCTATAAAGCATCAGTTTCTACAGAATCCAGACTCTCCTCGCTAGTGAAGTAAATGACATCACATAAGCAAGAGATTCTGGCCCAGTTTTTCAAAATAGAGTTTGGATGAAGGACAACTCCAGCCTGTAACAACCTGCCTGAATGCTCTCGGGTTTGCCCAACAATTGTTTGCAAACCCCTCTGCTCCCTGAACCTTCCTAGTTCTCCACTTGCCTCACCAGCGAAGTGAAATTCTGTGAGGCGTGTGTGTGTTTTATACCAGGTGAGCTGGGATTTGGGTAACTTGGACTCCTTCCAGAAGCCTTTCCTTTCACACTGTGCCCTTTATTAAGAGCCAAAGTACGTAACCATTGTGGAAAAGGTGTTTATGTTTCTCTGCCTAATAAATCACTTGTCCTTTTTCATCTTTAATGGCCTGAGTAGAACCATTTCCCTGGGACTGAATTACTACAGCCAGTATTACCCCCACTCTCCGACCCTTTGTATGGTAGCATACGCCTCCTTGTGCCTGTTGAAGCAGGGAGGATTGAAAGGATTTGGGAGTTAAAAACCCAAATGCTGCTCTCCTGTAGGCCGTGATGAATTTTTCAGCCCCAGCGAGGTCTTTGCGCCAGATGCATTTGCAGTGACCTTCCTCACAAGAAAGGCTAAAAACTTACTGTAAAAAAGAGAAGTTGCAGTTGTGTAACAATGGTGAAGAATTCCAGGAAGAGCCACGTTCTTACACTGAATGACTTTATTAGATTATGGTAAAAAGCACTATTGCTAAAGCTTGCTTACACAGACTGCAAGCAGTTTGGGGCTGGGACCATCTTCCTGTTCTGTGTTTGTACAGCTCCTAGCACAGCGGGGCCCTGGGCCATGACTGGGGCTCCTAGACGCTACAGTATACAAATAATCAAAATAAAGCTATTTGATCTGCGTCCGGTAGATCTTCTACCAAATGCCTTCTTCGGCCTCCTCCTGTCTAGCCTCCTGCTACAGAGTTACAGACAGTACACATACCCTCACAAAAGCTAAGATTAGCCTTGATGCTCACAGATTCCCTAAATTCAGGAGGGGTTGGTTTGTAGATTTCACAGATTCCCAAAGGCTGGCTGTGTTCCCTCAACCTCAACTGATTCTGTATATTCTTGTTTGGTTTCTGCACTGGCCCATTGAGCTCCCTCCTCCAATGTAATGTCTCCATGGCAGAGTTAACTTGGGCTTGTACTCAAATGTTGCCCTTAACCCCCACTCCCATCGACAGACACAACCCACTCACCTTACGTTTATTGGTGCTTTCAACCCAGGCTAGCTGGCCTGGCTGGGGATTTCAGCTAGAGCTCAGGTGCTGCTCTCCCTCAGGCTGGTAATCTACCCACTTTGCAGTGAGGATGCTGCCAGTCCTCCATTGCCTTCCCACAATTCCCTCTGAGTGCCCGGAAGGACAGAAAAGTTCTCCCACAATTCACTGGGGAAGAATTATAGCATGGCTCAGCTTTATGCTGCAGAAAGAACCACAGGCTATACCTCGAGAAGTCCTAGCAAGTGTAACTCACACCAGGGAGTGTGGCACCAGTGGAGACCCAGTAACTCAGGTAGGGCTTTGTAGTGTGGAGGCTCACGCTCAGGCTAGGCTAATGTGGGTACCACTTGCCCAGGTTAACTCTGCAGTGCAGACAGACCCCTAGAAGCTGAATCAGTCCCTAGCTCAGACCCGCTGAGATTTTCCCTTTGCTGCTAAGCTTGTCAGGGTTTCACACACCTCGGGTTAAGTGCAGTAGGGTTTGAAAAGCCTCTTAATGTATGTTCTAGATTCTCCATCTTACACTTCAACTGAGTGTTATCCAGCATTAATTAGTCTGTCTGAATCTAGAGGATAAGCATTTTGTGGGCTATGTCCTCAATTCACCTCCTCCTCTCCCAGTTAAATATTCCTATATAGTGACTTTGCATTTCTGAAGGAGGGGAATAACCACCACCCCCATTTTACAGATGGAGAAACTGAGACATAGAGAGGGACTGTGCCCAAAGACTTCTCGAGATCACACAGCAGCTCAGTTTCAGAGTTTGGCATAGACCCCAAGTCTCCTGATGCTCAGTCGCATTTTCAGGTAGTGTGGTGATGGGGACCAATAAGCACCTGAATGAAGATACAAATAGTTCAGGGGACTAAATTGCAGCTGCTCCCCATTTCCTGCTCAAGTTGGTACATGAAATTTCTGTTCTAGCAAATGTAATAGTAAATTGCACCAAGTTTCTTATACTATGTTTAGGGACCCTGCAAAGAGCCAAGAGGGGACTCGCCTATGAAGGGATTAGCACTGCAGAAGCTAATTACCTCTCCGGTGTTACCTGCTTCATTGATTAAATCACTCCTTTCAAACCCATTGATTCCTGAGTGGTCAGCGACTGCTGTGTGAAATGTTTGCCAGGAAACCGGAACCCCCGGCTTTGTTACAAATACCAACCAGCTCCAACTTTTGCTCAAATCTGGGTGATCTGCACTTTCCTGAGCCCCTTTACCAGCAAATTTGGGCTAATCTACACTACTGCAACCAAACGAAGTGAAATTGCCCCCTGTATCAGGTTCTGAGGCAAAACTAGGTGAAACTGGGCAGTTTGGGCTGAGCTTGCCTTTGGGTTTGCTGGAAACTGTAATGAGTTCTCCAGGGAGGGTGGACCCACATGGATTAAAACCGAAGGAGATGTTTGCCTCAGTCCTGTCACCTGCAAATGTTGATTTTTGGCCAGTGCCTGAAAAGCCTATGACACTGTGTGAGCATCTAAAGCTATGGGTGTCTCTTTCTGGAGAGGTGCCTGAGAGTATGATTACCAACCCGAAGCCTTCAAAAATCATCAATCAGGCAACAAATCCCCACAATTTAGGGTCGCCAACCCTCCAGGGTTGTCCTGGAGTCTCCAGGAATTAAAGATTAATCTTTAATTAATGATAATGTCATGTGATGAAACCTCCAGGAATTCATCCAACCAAAGCTGGCAACCCTACCCCACGTAACTAATTTGCAACTCCTGTTCTAGCATAGGAATAGTGGGCAGAGGGAGAATTATGCCTTGCCTGCAGGATGGGAGGTTGGATTCCACTGCTGTCTAACCTACTTTACTCACTCTTGGGCTACATCTACACTACGGGGGGGGATCGATTTCAGATACGCAAATTCAGCTATGGGAATAGCATAGCTGAATTCGACGTATCTGAGCCAACTTACCCCGCTGTGAGGACGGCGGCAAATCGACCGCTGCGGCTCCCCCGTCGACGGCGCTTACTCCTACCTGGGCTGGTGGAGTACGTGTGTTGATTCGGGGATCGATTATCGCGTCCCGACGAGACGCGATAAATCGATCCCCGAGAGATCGATTTCTACCCGCCGATCCGGGCGGGTAGTGAAGACCAGCCCTTGGTGAAGACACAGGGTGCATTTGAAGCTTGACTCCATAGGCAGGTTGCACTGTGCTAATCCCCTAGGCATGCTGCAGTCATCAACTAGCCAGGTAAGTGCTAACGGCTGCATTCCAAAGGGATTATCACTTGCCCTTCCTCCTCTGAGCCTGCTATTCCCTGGGAAATCCCATTTGGACCAAGATTTATTACCTCCTTCTCCAGTCTTACATCATCTTTCATTTTCCCCAGACGTTTGGGCCTCAGAAGAAAGGAAGGAGAAGAATTCCTCAGGGCGTTTCAGGGGAGGATAACTAGAAACAGTGGGATGGGTCAAGATGAGCAGTGGAAATTCAAGGACAGAGATTAGGTGACTATTCCAATAGTGAACTTCCTTGGACAGTGAAAGCCCCTCCCAAGAGAAGTAGTGGAAACCCTATCACTGGAGTTAATTAAAAGGAGACTGGAGAAAGTGCACATGAATATGGGGAATGTAGCATGTGTGGAGACTGTGCAACCCAATGGGTAGGGCAGTGCACAGTGATGTGAGTTCATAAAGCACCAAGCAGAAAGTAGCCTTGGTCTTGGTTAGGTGCTATGCAATATACTTAATAATAATGTAACTAACAGGGTATGTTGCTGCTCTGCATACTGTGCCTTTTACTATAGAAGAGACCATAAGAATGGCCACACTAGGTCAGGCCAAAGGTCCATCTAGCCCAGTATCCTGTCTACTGACACTGCTCGATGCCAGGTGCCCCAGGGGGAATGAACAGAACTGGTAATCATCAGGTGATCCATCCCCTGTAGTTCATTCCCAGCTTCTGGCAAACATAGGCTAGGGACACCATCCCTGCCCATCCTGGCTAATAGCCATTGATGGACCTGTCCTCCAGGAGTTTCATGTTGTAGGGGGCTAATGGGAGTCAGCTGCCATTTTGGGCTCCATTTCATTTGCAGGCTGCTCATCATCATCATGTTCCCATTACGCCTCTGGCATTTAGGGCAGCGACGAAGCTCCTCCACTCCTGTCTGTTTCTGGCAAGTCTTTCAATGGTTCCCCAGCTGCTACATAGGGCTAATTCTCCTGGAAACATTGGGTGAAATCTTGGCTCCATTCAAGTCAATGGTAAAATTCTCATTGACTTCACTGGGGCCAAGATTTCACCCATTATATTTATGCTTTCTTTGTTTCTTATTTTCCTTGATTGGAAATAAGACATTTAGGTTGAAAACACACGTTTAGTTTTTGTCTCGGGGGAAAAGAACATTTTCACACTGTCGGGAATGGGGACCCAGATGACCTGATCGATCCTTTCCAGCTTCTTATGTCTTGGATTTTATTATTTTTACTTGACGGCTCACTAGCTAAGCCATCATCCTTTGTGTCAGATCTGAGCCATCTGGGTTCATTTTGTCCAATCAATGCTGTAATTCCATCGAGTTTCTCATCCATTTCAGACACCGGCCTGTGTTCCTATAATCTGTGAAATGCTAAATGGTAGTTATATTTTTTTTATTATTGCGGCACCTACAGGCCCTAACTGATGGTAAGGCCCTATTGTGCTAGGCACTGCACGAACACATAGAAAGAAACACCTTCTGACCCAAAGAGCTTACAATCTAAATAGACAAGACCAACACAGGGTGGGAGGAAGGAGGTATTATTAGCCATAGATTCAGATTCATAGATTTTAAGACCTGAGCGTGACCTCCTCCATAATACAGGCCAGGCGGTTTCACCAAGTAGTTCCTGCATCAAGCCCATAATTTCTGGGTGGTCTAGAACATACCTTTTATTAAGTCATCCAATCTTGATCAAAACAAATGAGGTAAATGTGATCTAGATGAAATTACTCTAAGGTGGGTGCACAACTGGTTGAAAGACCATACTCAAGGAGTAGTTGTTAAAAGTTCACTGTCAAACTGGGGGGGATGTATCTAGTAGGATCCACAGGGGACAACCCTGGGTCCAGTGCTGTTCAGTATTTTCATTAATGACTTGGATAATAGATTGGAGAGTATGCTTTTAAAATTTGTGGATGACACCAAACTGGAAGGCGTTGCAAGCACCTTGGAGAACAGGATTAAAATTCAAAACAACCTTGACAAATTAGATAATTGGTATGAAACCAACAAGATGAAATTCAGTAAAGACAAGGGCACAAAGTACTTCAGTTAGGAAGGAAAAAGCAAATGTACAATTACAAAATCGGGAACAACTGGCTAGGTGATAGTATTGCTGAAAAGGATCTGGGGGTTATAATGGAACGCAGATTAAATATGACATCCAGACAGATGTGATGTAGCTGCAAAAAAAGGCTAATAATATTCTGGGGTGTATTAACAAAGAGTGTTGTATGTAAGACACAGGAGATAATTCTCCCACTCTACTCAGCGCTGGGGAGACCTCAGCTAGGGTACTGTGTCCAATTCTGGGCATCGCACTTTAGGAAAGATGTGGACAAATTGGAAAGAGTCCAGAGGAGAGGAACAAAAATGATAAAAGGTTAGAAAACCTGACCTATGAGGAAAGGTTAAAAAAACTGTGCATGTTTAGTCTTAGAAAAGAAGACTAGGGGGTGGGGGGAACCTTATAACAGTCGTCAAATATGGTACGGGTTGGTATGAACAGGATGGGGATCAATTGTTCTTCATATCTGCTGAAGGTAGGACAAGAAGTAATGGGCTTAATTTGCATAAAATCTAGTAAGCTCATTTGGGAGTAGAGAATTTTAGAGTTCTGTGGATGTTCGGTGACTCATGGGCTAAGCCCTCCAGGGGGATGCTCCGAGGACTCAGGGGTTGGTGTGTGCCTCTTGCTAACCTGTACAGAGAGAGCGAGGCCTGGAAGGCCGTGCTTGTGTTGAGTCAGCAGCCGGAGACAAGACTTCCTCATGCTGAGGGCAAGTGGTACCAAGGTGTTTAACAACCCTGTGTACTCCGGGAAGTGTCACAACAGGTCTGGACAAACACCTGTCAAAGATGATCTAGATTTATTTGATTCTGCCTGAGCTCAGGAGGCTGGACTAGATGACCCCTTGAGGTCCCTTCCAGTCCTACAGTTTTATGATTCTTGATTTAAAGCCTCCAAGTGATGGGGAATCCACCACATACTACATAAAGCTGTTCCAATGGTTAATTATCCTCATGGTAAAAAAAATATCCACCCTATTTCTAGTCTGAACATGTCTTCACTTTCTAGTCATTGGATTTCATTATGCCCTGGTCTGCTAGATTCAAGAGCCCTCTACTATCAGAAAACTTTCCCACATGTAGGTACTTATAGACCATGATTAAATCACCTCTTACCCATCTCTTTGTTATATTAAATAGATTGAGGTTCTTTAGAGTCTCACTATAAGGCAGGTTTTCTACTCTTGAATCCTTCTTGTAGCTCTTTCTATCTGCCAACTTTCTTTTTAAAGTGTGGGCACAGTACTCCAGCAGTGGCATCACAAATGCAGTATATACTGGTAACAGAACCTCACTAATTCTGCTTGATATTCCCCCTGCTTATGCACCCAATGATTGCTTTTGCCCCACATATCCATTTTGCAGATGGAGAACTGAGGCCCAGAGAGATTAAGTAACTTGCACATGACCACACAGGAAGCTTATGGCAGTAGTAGAAACAGAACCAATGCCATGACTCCGCTGCCTTAATTACGAGATCATTCTTCCTTTCAAATATGTAAATGCTAAAATTAGGAGGCTGAGCTCCTTGGCAATTTACCATGAGAAGATCAAAGCCACTGGTTCATGTAGGCCAGTGTCCTGCCTCCAGAAGCGATCTGCAGCTACAAATGAAGGTGAAACAATTTGCTCCTGACCAGTTGTTGAAACGTTCCATCAGGGAAGAGAAACCTTTCCCAACTCTGCCGTTCCCTTTTCTTGCCGCCAGCCCTGCTGCTCCTCCATCATTGTGAACGTCACTTTCATTCCAACAAAGGCAAATAAAGGCCTGCTCTGTTTTCTTTCTTTTTTATGAAGTGCGTTGGACATGCTCTGGACCCACATTTTTCAGCTGCCACCTTTGGAAACCAAGCGAGCTCAGTATTAAACTGAAATAAAAAAAAATGCACTCATAAATTATCATCCGTTTAATGAACCAAAATATGGCCAGTAGTTGGGAAGACGCTGCCTCTGTGGATTGGTGGTGGCGACAAGTCTGACAGGCAGGACAAGAGGTGAGTGATGTCCATGGAGACCAGGGCTCCTTGAAAGTTTAATGACTGGAGTAAACTCAAACAAGGGGCTGGAGAGTCTTGAGTTATGGTGTCACAAATACTTGCTAACCTGAGGTGGAAAAGTAGGGTAAAGATCTGGCTTAATTTCCCCAACCCTGAAGTTGGCCCCAGCTTTCTATTTCTGTGCCCAGTGAGAAGCCATGATATCTGGCCTCACCCATCGGTCTGAAGTAGCTCTTCTTCTAGCCCTGCTGTATTTTAGCACAGCTGATATCGCCACTCTCTGGTCAGTGTGTGTGATGATGAGTCCCCGTCTGTGCCTGATCCACCAAGGATGTACGTCTGTTCCAGCCCCTGCCTACAGCGGATCAGTCTAGATCAGGTGGGCAACCTACGGCCTGTCAGGGTAATCCACTGGCGGGCTGTGAGACAGTCTGTTTACACTGACCGTCCGCAGGCACGGCCGCCCGCAGCTCCCAGTGGCCGCGGTTTGCCGTTTCTGGCCAATGGGAGCTGCGGGAAACAGCGGCCAGTACATCCCTCTGGCCTGCGCCGCTTCCCGCAGCTCCCATTGGCCGGGAACGGTGAACCACGGCTACTGGGAACTGTGGGCGGCCATGCCTGCGGACGATCAATGTAAACAAACTGTCTCGCAGCCCGCCAGTGGATTACTGTGTGGAGCCCGTGGGCCGCAGGTTGCCCACCAGTGCTCTAGAGACTCATGCTTTTAACTCTCAAAGCCCCCAGTTCAATCCCCAGCGTCACCAAGATGGCCGTCATCAAAATTAATGCACAGGCTTTCCAGAACCAGTTCACTCCATTGGTCCCTCAAGTATTCTGCCTCAGTCAGTGAGCCGTAATCCATGCCTCCCAGGAAAGAAAATAAAACCCTATAAATGAATGTGGGCAATTGTGCAAGGCTGTATGTGAGTAGTAGGGGCAGCAGGTTTGTAAAATTTTTGGTGATGCCCAGAATGGGTTCAAGTCCTGCCTCCCAACACACCTGCCTTGTAAGGCGATATATAATTTTAAAAATAATGTAAAAATGTGAGGGCTATGGGGTGGGGATGAGGGGCTTGGGATGTGGGAGGGGCTTGGGCAGAGGGTTGGGTGCGGGAAATGAGGGCTGTGGGGTGGGGCGGGAATGAGGAGTTCATGTTGCAGGAGGTGGCTCAGGGCTGGGACAGAGGGTTGAGGTGTGTGGGAGGGTGAGGGCTGTGCCTGGGGGTGCAGGCTTTGGGGTGGGGCAGGGCCGGGGATGAGGAGTTTGGATTGCAGGCACTCCCCCAGCCTTCTACTGCCAGCAGCCGCGAGCTCCAGGGGAGGGGGCCCCTTCCCGCCCCTCGGCAGCACACTCATCTCGCACCAATGTCACTGCATGTGCTCCTCAGGTTCAGGAAGCCCCCTCCCCTCCCCTCTGGTGGGTGCCGGGGGGGGCTGCCATCACGTGTGCACCTCCTCCCCTGCTGCTGCCCCTCACTGTAGCCTCACTGAGGGTGGGGGGTGGGGCTGCCCTTTGCCCAGCGTGGGGCAGGAGCGGTGACTGCTGGCAGGGGGGCCCCCTGTGCTGGTGGAGGGTCCTGCCGGAAAAGGGAAGGGTCCGTCCGTCCAAGGTGGAGGGGCAGGGACAGTGTCAGCCTGCCCCGGCACTAGCGGTTGGGGGGGTGCTAGGACTCTGCGGCGGCAGTTGATGCCCGGAGCCGGCAGAGCAGAGTGCAGCATGGAGCTGCAGGGGGCAGCTGCCCGCTGCCCAAGCCAGGCAGGGATGCTCGGGGGCAGCAAGCGGGGCCGGGGGAGAGACCCGGCCCGGAACAGTGGTGGAGCCGGGCCCCCAGGCCCTGAGTAATTCTGGAGCATGGGCATATAACTCGCTGCCCCTGGTGAGTAGGAGGAATTTCTCCTGACTTATTTGTTCAGCTGACCCATGTAAGCAGGAGAGTTGATAAAATGAATGAACCCACATAGTAGCTATTGCAAATATCTTAGTATCAAGCATATTAATCCATGGTCCGTGTGAGGGGGCTCCCGGGGACATTAGTGGGAACTAAATGCAGAGATCATGGGCAAAATTTCATCCTTAGGGTGGGGCTACACTAAAAAGTTAGGTCGACTTAACTAAGTTTCTCGGGCCTGTGAAAAATGTTACACCCCGTGTGATATAGTGAAGCCAACCTAAGCCCTAGTGTAGACACCACTACGTCGAAAGAAGAATTCTTCCATCAACCTAATTACCGCCTCTAGGAGCGGTGGATTTACGACAGTGGTGGAAAAACCTCTTCTGTCGCTGTAGTAAGTGTCTATGCTATCGCGCCGCAGCTGGAGTGTTTCTAGTGTTGATGTACCCTTAGTTGTTGCCTTTTTGGTGTTGGTGGTGGGTTTTTTTAAGCCACTGTGCTATAAATGCATGTTGTGTGTGATCCTACAGCCTGCCCTGTATGCCTCATGCTTCTGCAGGCAGCATTTAGACCCCTAAGGGTTTCAGGAGACTGAGGAGGGAAGGTTGAATAATGCACCTGTGTTTCACATCCAAAAGTGTGAGCTGGCAAGGAGCCAAGCCACAAGTCAAATTAATTTGATAGTCCCGTTTCTGCTTCTGGTTTAAGCAGCCCTTGCTCTGTCCTATGGCACATAGTCTAACAAGGACACGGAGGATATACTGCCTGGGACACCCCGACGTAGCCGTTTGCAAGTTTCTTTGGGCAGAGGAGCGTGAAAAGTGGCTGTTCTGGCCTACATGTGCCCTGCCTTGTGGAAAAATAGAGGAGAGTCATCATGTCTTCTGTGAGACGGATCCCTCCAGTTATCTGCCGGGCTGAGCAAGAACAATGAACTCCTTGGCCACATTCCTCTCTGGTGTCAGCCTGTTGGCTTCAGTGGGGACGAATGGGGGCCTTGACAGTCACAGAAACATGCTGCCATCAGCTTGCGTATGTCAACCTGGCCGTGCTGGAGTGCAAATAAACTCAGGCTCAGTTCCGGAGCCCTCGCTCTGCCTCTTGTAAACGGATGCCCAAGCGAGCCTTGTTATTAGGAATTGGCCACGCTTAGCGTGAGGAAGTTTAAATGGTGGGGCCAGGCAGTCCCCTGGCGGTGGTGTAGCGGCCGGATCACTGGACTGGGCCTCGAATCTGTGTTCATTCACTGCTCATCCACAGGCTTTCTGTGTGACCTTGGTATCAGTGCCCCGGTGATAAAACAGGGGTGACGTTTCCCTATTGCAACGGGGTGCCGTGAGGCTAAAACGCATCAGTGTTTGTGAGTTGCTGAGTTACTACAGTGATGAAGGAGGGTGAAATAAGCACCCAGATAGACAGCCCTGGCCTGCCGCATGCACTCACAGGCTAGGGGGAACCTTTCTATGCATGTGCTTTGTTAAAATAGTGTCAGCATCTCCCTGCTCAGCCCTGATTAGACTTTCCTGCTAACTGGTGTCGTTTATTGACAGGGCCAGCAGCTGTCACTAGATGTATACCTAACTCTTCCTTACTCCATCAGATGTGGAAACCATTGGATGTGACCATTATAGAGACAAGCAGATTGTTCAAAGTGGGTCTCAAGTTTTTAGGGCATGGGATTTCATCGCCCTTTGACCTCCCCAGCTCAATATGCAACGTGGATGCTGGGGAAAACCCAGCCACACGCAAAGGAACGAAGCCGGTTATTTATGGGCGTGGGAAATTTGCTGGCTGCTCACGGTGTTTGCAGCCTCCGTGACACTCCACGAAAGGAGGGGTATTTCCCTTTGCTGGCCTGTTTGGAAAGTGAATAAAGAGACGCAAACTGCAGCAGTTACCAGATTGCTTCAGCAGACAGAGAGTCCCAGACGAGCCGTTCTGAAGGGGAAGGGAGCTCGCGCTCATATGAACAAACAGCCAAGGTTGTTCCCACAGTTGGAGAGACAGATGAAAAAGACAGACTTTTCCCCAGCCTCCTGTCCGCCCTCCCTCCCCCCAACATAACAGCCTGAACCCGAATCTCCATGCGTCTGCAATGAATACGGCGTTTACAATGCGAGGAGCCAAAATGCTGCCCTGCGTTTTCTGGGCAGCCTTTAAGTAATTGCCTTAGTGCTCTCGTACATATTGGCCCAGGGGGGTCATGAACGGCATAGGAAGCCCTGAGGAAGCAGGGAACGCCACCTAGGAAAGCACTGAGGTCGTAATTTGTACAGAGCTTTTTTCACATTCTTTCCCACCTGCCACAGATCAAAGGCCCCAGGGGCAAATCGACTGTATTTTTTTTCTTTTGCGTTTTACTGCCATACGCCAAAGACTGTGCTGCTCCAGTGAAAACTGAAGCTCTATTAATAATTGACTTGTATCAGTAAAATCAACAGGGCAGCAGAGTCAAGGGAGCAGAAAGAGGGCTTGAAAGACAGGCAAAGAAAGCATGAAGGGGTCAGCAGCATTGTCCATGCTTATGATTTTATAGCAGCTCTCAAGATATTTCATGTTTCACGTTAAGCCCCAGGTCCTGGAGACAAATGGTTAAATGGGAATCTCAGCTCTCATTTAAAAATAAAATGTTCCTAGCCCTGATGGTTGCAGAGGAGAGCTTGGAACGGTGTCCTGAGTGCCACCTAAAGGCTCGAAACCAAGAAGGCAAAGAAAAAGAACCCCCAAATGCATTTTTTTTTTCAAAAGAAATCTCATGATTTTTAAGCCAATCTCATGATGTTTCAGGGACTGACTCATGATTTAGTAATGTTTGGGGTTGGCAACACTGGAACAGTGTCCAGTTGATTTAGTTACAGAAGGGGTATTTTCACATTGCTGTGAAAATACGTCTTAATTTTACTCCTAAATACGAAGGAAAAGTGTTGAACTTGAATGTGGCAGCAGGGCTGTAATGTAGGAGAAGGAGGACGTGAAACTGACTTGAAACAAATGAGAAACTGACCGATCCAGTCTCATTGTCCATGGTCAGTGTAACACAAACCGTAAAACAAACACGATCAGGGAAAGGTAAATTATTAGAATTTAATCATTCTATCTGCGTGTGTGTTATTAGTAACATAGATACTGTATTATTATAGATTAATTCTAATCTATAATAATACCTAGCTGTTGTATAGCACAGTTCATGAATAGATCTGAAAGCACTTTACAATGAGGTCATATCCTCAGCTGGTGTAGACTGGCATAACTATTGACTTCAGTGAACCTACACTGATTTACAGCAGCTGAGGATCTGGGCCCTGCATTTTCTCTCCCTAGTGCTCCTTTACATTAGATGGCCAATGCTTGAAACATTCATTACACAAGGTCAGCCGTGCTAGCTATACATTTTTATCCAGCTGTGATAAGCTTCACTCCCTAAAGACTAGTTTAGGATTGTTGCTAAATCCAATACTTTCACTGAGAGAGGGAAAGACAGAGAGAAAAGGAAGTTATGGTTTTCTAGATTTCTGAAAAATTAATATTAGGCATTAACTTAATCGATGCAAGGTTTGCTAGCGCTACCTACTGGCTAGAAGGTGAACTACACTAACCTGACTCCTGGGGTCATTAAAGCACGAATTAAAACCCTGTTTCATGAGAAAGTGTTTTAAAAGTAATAGAAGAAACTTAAAGTAAATCGCCATCCAACCATTTTCTAGCTGCAAAACTATGCCAGCAGAAGCAGACCTTATGTCCAGAACTGTGGGAACTAATAACATCTTGCTGCATATTAGCTCATGTTGTCGACAACTGAATGACATGAAGTGTCAGCCACAAGACTGATTCTACTGTGGGAGTTTGGTCTATGTAAAGATTAAGGATTCAGCACATAATAAACTCCATTACTAGATCATGAGGATCTTATTCAGACACTCGGGAAAGAAGCATAAATCCACTGGCTTTGAGGAAGTTGTTGGTCACTGAATTTTGATGCTCTGATGGAGAAAAACAATTAAAATGTATAAAGAAGTGTGTTTTAGGTTTACCTAGTTCATTTTCATTTGGATCATAAGCAGGGGTAAAGAGTATGGATCTTTACATTGCAAATGGCATTATTCAGTTCCATCTTCAATGTTACAGTCATTTCAAGATCAGATTTTCTAAGATGACTTTTTTTTTTCAAAGTTGGGGGGGTGGGGAGTTCTCTAACCATCCTCCCTGCAAGCTCTGGGATTTCGAAGTCAGGCTGGGATCTTTCCTGCTCCTGTATTGTCACTAGGAATTAGGGCTGGGATTCTCAAAAGAGCAGAAGGGAGTTGGGTGCCATTATCCCTTTGAAAATCAGCGCTCCTGTGGAAATCCCGGCTAAAGATTGTACCAGTCCAGTTCTGCTCTTTCATACCCATACAACCCCATGGTCTCTGCTGCTGAAATGGAGCAACCAATTCTGTGGCTGGCTGAGTCATCGGACTAGAATCCACCTGTAACACGGTTGCACTCACCTCTCGCGAGCGCCCCCTGGCTGAGTGCGTGTGTCTGCAGTCTCTGTTGTGGTGGGTCCAGTTTGTCCCTGCTCCGGAACAGCGCAGTGCCCCACGGCTCCTTCCCTGGAGGCAGTGTCTTTGCCCTCTCAGAGCCTTTCTGGCCCCAGCTCTTGAGCTGAGCCACTGCAGTTCAGTTCCCCGCTCTGGGGTGCCTCGAAGTCCAGGCCACTTCCCTGCTGTGGCTAATGGGGGGCTGGGCGGGGACCCAGGCCCACCCACTACTCTGGGTCCCAGCCCAGGGCCCCTGTAGATAGCAGCTGTCTTCTCTGTCCCTTTATCTAAGTCATGTGCTGCTCTAATTCCCTGGGCCACTTCCCCGCAGCCCTGGGCCATCTTCACAAGGTCCCTTCCAGTCCTATGATTCTAAGATTCACTCTTACCTCAGGGCCTTGTCCTGATGGAGTCCCCGCAACCAGCTCAGGGCTCCTTCTTGCTCTCCCCGACTTCTGGCAGCACTACCTCGTCCGAGGTCCTGCAGTTCCCTCAGCCAGACACACCCCATCCACACTCCTCCAGCTCTAGCAAGGAACTGAACTCATTCTGGCCCTGCAGCTCTTCTTATAGTGGCCTGCTGGGCCCTGATTGGCTGCTTCCCACACAGCCGCTCTAGGCAGCTTGAAGGACCCGTCTACTGCCCTCTTCTGGGGCGGGGTGTGGCAGAGCCACAAGGCCTCAGGGCCTAGTCCACCCTGTCACACCAGCTCACTCTCCCAAAGTTATTTTGACTCTGCAGAGCAAACAGCACTGAAAAGTAGTAAAAACGTATTCTGTCTCTAAGTTAAATAGATGACAATGAACACACACAAGGGGCAGCTTGCTAGCGTAACAAGAGGCCATTTTCACGTAGTCACTTTTCAACCACACTTGAAGGTTGTGGTTTTTCAAAAGCACTCAATATTCGCCTAACTCTTTTCCCACTGAAGTCAATGTTATAGAGTTTGGCCAACTCTAAGTGCTTTTGAAAATCCCACACCAAATATTCAGGAGGTCATATTGATTCCACAACCACCGAATTGGATGGATTTTCATTCCCTTTTTCTGTGAACAATTTGATCCTGCCATTTTGCTCATGCGAAATGAATTGGGGTCGCAAATCTGAGCATTAGCTCCTCTGAGTACATGGTTTGCACCAGGAGTTGGGCACCTAAACATGCAAGTCCCTAGCTTTGAGTTCATGGTTCATATTCTCTGTGGAAATTGGATTGAAGTTTGTAGATAGGCAGTCCCAATACAAAGACTTTCCATCCAGGAATCACTTTCTATGCAAATCAACCGCCAACAGCAAGTGATCAAAGCAAAGTGGGTGAAAATCACCTGTATAAAGAGGGCCAGAGAAAGGCCTTTACACCCACTATTCTGAGGGCTTTGACAGGACTAAAATAATACATATGCCTTGTGTCAGCCTTATGAAGAGGGGTGAATTTTACCCTGAAATCCTATTGTTGAAAGAAATCCCTCTGGGGGTTTGTAAGGAGAAAAGCTGATGCTGGACTTTGTAGCTATGCAATGGAGATGCTGTGAGGTCTTAAGAAGAGAGGTCACTTCTTTAATATATACGCAAGTACTACAGTGATGGAAGGGATGTCATATACACTGAGCTGGACAGGTAGATAGAATTGACTCGGTAGGTCAGTGGCACCTCTCAAAAATGCTTTAGGACCATGTTGATAGGAAGTGAAAATCCCTTCTGAAAGCAGCTTCCTACAAACACTCAGGCCTGGTCTACACTAGGAAATTAGTTTGGTATAGCTACATCATGCAGGGGTGTGAAAACACCACCCCCCACCCACCCTCAGCGATGGAGCTAAACCGACCTGATCCCCCGTGTATATGGCATTAGGTCAATGGAGATTTCTCCCGTCAACCTAGCTACTGCCTCTCAAGGAGGTGGATTCCCTATGCCCGCAGGAGAAGACCTCCCATCAGTGTAGGTAGCGTCGTCTCGTAAGCGCTACAGTGCTGCAGCTGCAGCATTTTAAGTGTAGACGAGCCCTTAGTGGTTTCACATTAACCCAAGACAAGAATAACAACAATAATAAATATTTATATTATAGAAGCCCCTAAAGGCTCCCCCTGAGACCAGGATCTCATTGTGCTAGGCACTGTACAAACACATATTAAGAGATGATCCCTGCTCTGACGAGCTTACAAGTTAAAGAAACAAGACAGACAAAGAATGGGGAAAAGGAAGGCTGTTAGCATGGGATTCTAGACAGAGTGTCTGCACTCTGAGGGTGTAGAATCATAGAATCATAGAATATCAGGCTTGGAAGGGACCTCAGGAAGTCATCTAGTCCAACCCCCTGACCAATCCCCAACTAAATCATCCCAGCCAGGGCTTTGTCACGCCTGACCTTAAAAACCTCTAAGGAAGGAGATTCCACCACCTCCCTAGGTAACCCATTCCAGTGCTTCACCACCCTCCTAGTGAAAAAGGTTTTCCTAATATCCAACCTAAACCTCCCCCACTGCAACTTGAGACCATTACTCCTTGTTCTGTCATCAGGTACCTCTGAGAACAGTCTAGATCCATCCTCTTTGGAACCCCCTTTCAGGTACTTGAAAGCAGCTATCAAATCCGCCCTCATTCTTCTCTTCTGCAGACTAAACAATCCCAGTTCCCTCAGACTCTCCTCATAAGTCATGTGCTCCAGACCCCTAATCATTTTTGTTGCCCTCCGCTGGACTCTGGAGCCACCAGAAGGGGGAAACTGATGCAGTGTGACACTGCACTTTACAGATGGGGAATTGAGGCACAGAGAGATTGAGTGACTTGCCCAAGGTCACGCCGGAAGTCTGTAAAGCACCAGGAATACAACCCAGATCTCCTGAGTCCTATTTTAGCGTCTTAACCACAAGACCATTCTTCCTCTCTAACCTCATTAATTGCATCCGGCTGCAACTTCACGCATGCTACATTAGCTTGCAGCAATTTATCAACGAATGGCACTGTCGTTACCATTCCCATTGTGGGTGGACAGGGCTGAGACACCCCCATCCCATGCTTAACCAGAGACATTATTCGTGGGATTGCCCATTTGTGCATCCTGTTTACCCAGCAGGAAGGCATTATGCAAATGAGCCTCAAAAACCAGCCCGCCTTTACATTTGCTAATGGAAAACAACTCTCTCTAAACTGTATATCCAAAACATATCCCCCCCCCGCCACACACACACACACTGCAGGATTTAAATATATGTGTGTGTGTGTGTATTTATTTTATTTTCATCTGTGTTATATTTCTCCAACAGATTGGTGCCGAATGTGGAGGGAAAGGATGAAGCCACCGGAATGTGCTCTAAATTAATACTGAATGTGACAGAATCCAGAGCACCCATTTTAATCAAGTTAGTATGTTTTCCATTTTCTCCCAATGTGTTTTACATTTTTGCTGCATTTGGAAGGGGGCTTTAGATATTGCAACAACATAATGTTAAATGTAAAAAATGACAATTCCAACACAGGCTGCTTTAAATAATTTATGCCTTTCATAGTCTAATGGGCTGTGTAATGTACACATGGCTACGTTACGGACGTCACAAATAAATATAGAGTATTTATGCGTGATGGATGGGATTTTAAAAATTCCCGCCTGCTGCCTGGCAAACTACTCAGCCAGCTTTCATGCATGCCCAGTGACTGAACTACATTGCGGGGAGCAAGTGATCACTTCTTTCTGTTGTTCCTGACCTTGCACAGAGTACATGTGCAGTAGATGAGATGTCGTGAAATTGCACAGTGGTACTGCAGAATCTTGAAGATGCCTATGCTCCATCTTCTCGGCTTTTTCCCAGGAGAAAATCTTTCTCCCACTCATTTCCTTTTCTTCCTCCTCTGAGTTAAAATACCACCCTACCTCCCCCTTGCACGCACTGGAATAGCGGAGTGGGCACAGGACTATGAGTCAGGTGACTTGGTTTCTAAGTGCACGGCTGCTGTCAACCTGCAGTGTGATATTGACTGACATTCTTTGGTTCTATTCCCGCCCTTTGTCCTGTCTATTTAGATTGAAAGCTTCTCTCTCTCACTAGATGTCTTTGTAGTGTACTGAGTGCAACAGAGCCCTGATCTCAGCTGGGGCCTCCAGGGGCTATTGCAGTACAAATAATTAATACTAATGCCCCTGCCCATCTCTCCCTTCTCCCCCCTCACAGGCATTGCTGGCCATGAATGACTAACATAGGTGTATGAAACAATATGTATTCTGTCTTCTCAATTTAGTGGATATTGAGAATCAACGTCCATTGTCTTCTCCTTGGTCATTAATTTATCTCTCTGGTCAATAAATCTTGATACACACCTCAACAGAAGTCAGTATTTGCTTTTTCTCTTCTATCGCTGTTTGCCACAAATACCACCATTATCATATCTCATGTTAGCTGTATCTGAATACACCATATTCCTATGTACAAGGCTTCACACCATGGTATATGTCTGTATTTTTATCCAGGTGGAACATTATTGAATAGATTTTCAAGGTCACTCAGTCTTCTTCACCATTCTGTAATGTCTATTTCCAGTTCTTAAGGTGATATCTTCTCCGTTTTTTAAAAGCACAGATCCCAGAAGCTGGAACTGAATGAGAGGGAATGGATCACTCAAAATTCCCAGTTCTGTTCATTCCCTCTGAAGCATCATGCACCGGCCACTGTCAGAGACAGGATATTGGATTAGATGGACCATTGGTCTGACCCGGTATGGCTGTTTTATGTTCTTCTGTTAATAGGTAATGACATGAGTCCTTTCATAGCAGCAGTGCTTTGTGTATATGTCACCAGCTGGCTAACCTGGTTAGACTTGTCTAATCATTGGCAATAGGTATATTGATGATGTCTCCTATTATATGGATTTTTGTGTCAGTGGGTAGGTCAAAGTTCAAGGTTACCTTGATTCTCAGGATCACAGAGTAACTAAGTCAATAGATGCTGTCGGGAGGAAGGACAGAGGTGAAATAAAAAGACCCTGAAAAATGTGTGTGCCCAGTGGAATTAAAGAATCAAATATGAATTGACTTTTATTATCTTTATGTAATTTTTGCAAGGATGCTCACATAACATGGTGATGTACGTGTTTTACATGCATAGATAGGAAGGATACTTAGTAACCAAGTAAAGCTGGTGCAATGGTTTGTTGGAAAAGGTTCAGAAAAGGGCAACAAAAATGATTAGGAGTATGAAACGTATGAGGAGAGATTAATAAGACTGGGACTTTTTGGCTTGGAAAAGAGATGCCTAACCAGGGATATGATATCGGTCTATAAAAACATAACTGATGTGGAGAAAGTAAGTGAGGAAGTGTTATTTACCCCTTCTCATAACACAAGAACTAGGGGACACCAAAAGAAATTAATAGGCAGCAGCTTTAAAACAAACAAAAGGAAGTATTTTTTCACACAACACATAGTCAACCTGTGGAACTCTTTGCCAGAGGATGTTGTGAAGGCCAACATAACAGGGTTCAAGAAAGAACTAGATAAATTCCTGGAGGATAGGTCCATCAATGGCTATTAGCCAGGATGGGGTCCCTATCCTCTGTTTGCCAGAAGCTGGGAATGGGTGACAGGGGATGGATCACTTGATGATTACCTCTTCTGTTCATTCCCTCTGGGGCACCTGGCATTGGCCGCTGTCAGAAGACAGGATACTGGGCTAGATGGACCTTTGGTCTGACCCAATTGTTGTTCTTATGTTCTTATGTTGTGAACAGTATGTACGATTTGTATTGTAGTAGCCTAGAGAGCCAATCTGAGATTCAATCCTATTTTGCTCAGCACTGTTCATACACATAGCCAAAGACAGTCTGTGCCTCCAAGAACTTACAAGCTAAACAAACAAAGGGTGGGAGGGCAGAGAGACGCATCTAGTGTCACCACCACAAGCCTGAGTTAATGCGTTTTATTTTATTGTTCACAAATAGTTTGCAAATTTCTGCAAATGCAGTTCCTGATAGCTCTTTGCTAGGTAGTTTGAACAAACAATTTTTGGTCTATTGGGTTGTTTGCCATCGGTTCACATTCTTTAATTGTGGTGTGTGTTTGGTCTTTTAAGCCACGTGGTATTGCTTTTTCTGCTGCTTGATTGGATAACTGAAACTTTCTAACTGTGTGATAACAAAGAGTGAATAATGAGTAGCAAATAACTAATTATGCCCTTTTGGTACAAATTATCATTGCAATAAAATTTGTGATTCACGTAGAGTGACCAGACAGCAAGTGTGAAAAATTGGGATTCATGGTCCATCAGCAGATGCCTGTAGTTAACAAATATGATCCCACCACTAAAAATGAACCCCCCACTCAATACTTTTATTCATGAAAATATTTCCAAATCAAGAATTTACGATGAAATACTGTGGAGGCAATACTCACATTCACACAGTCACAAAGAAGCTGGCGGGTTCTACAAGAGATGTCTGGGAATATGTCAATTGAATATGTGCCAGTAGATGGCACTCAATGTGCAGCTATTCTCATAGGCCTTGTAGGACCAATAAAAATGGTGGTTGTTGTGCCCTACAAATGGCTTCCCCAGTGCAGCTCTTAACAGATAGGACAACTCCTGTGAGTATGTTCTAGGGATCCACAATGTGCCACTGTTCAACCAGCTGCTAAGGGAGAGTTATGTGAAGTAGGACTCAGATGTCCATTTACGTTGTTGCGGTTCTGGCATCTGTCTTTGTTACATTAAAACCCTGGACTAAATTTCTTTAAAAGACACACACCAACTCTATCCTCATAAACACCCCCCCACCCCAACACACACACACACACACACACACACACACACACACACACCAAGATCGGGACAGTGCTAAATTACCCCTGGGTGTGTTAAATACTGTTGCAAAAATGTAGCCGCCCTTTGTGACTTGCAAGGTTTTCGCCGGGAAGTTTATTTCTTTTCTTTTTACTTTAAATCAATCATTCACCCACCAGAAACATCAGCCTTCAAAGCAGAAGGCAGTTACCCAGGCAAGCTGCCACTGTATCCACCCGACCTCCACGCTGATTGTGCTGGTTATATACACTTTTTGGTTACATTAGCACCTGACTATGATTTATGAGGGTGGGCAGGGAGACGGTGACTGACTGACCTACTTTCATGAAAGCAGCCTGTTTGCTGAGAAAGGGCTTCCGGCATCAATCATTTTAGACATGCTTTTACACTAGGACTAAATAAACACTCACTTAGCCCTGTACCTGTTAATATGTTAACAAGTAATGTCCTCAAACAGCCTCATTATTTGATTACATCCGAGGTCAGGGATTTGTGCTGAGGCTTTCCATGCCTCCCAGAGTCTCAGGAGCCCAAAGTGATCGGCCCAGTTGAATTCAGGGAAAGAGAGTTTATCACACTGTATTATCAATCCAGCATACAGAAGAACTATAGATTTATGACCTCACAGTTAAAATAGTCTAGAGTAACACACACACACACACACACACACACACACTCCTCTGATACATACAACGTACATATTATGTATGTTACAGTAGTAGAGGCCCCAGCCAAGATCAGGGCCCACAGAGCTAGGTGCTGTACAAACACAGTGACAGATGGGCACTATCTCAAAGAGCTTATAGTCCAAATTAGCAAGATGGACAAAGAGAAGAAGTCACTTGTTCAAGATCAGTGGCGGAGCCAGGGACAGAACCCAGCAGGGGCAGCTCTATGTATTTTGCCGCCCCAAGCACGGCAGTGAGGCAGCCTTCGGCGGCATGCCTGCGGGAGGTCCGCTGGTAACGCAGATTCGGCGGCATGCCTGTAGGAGGTCCGCCGGTCCCGCGCCTTCGGCGTACCTGCCGCTGAATTGCCGCCGAAGCCGTGGGATCGGCGGACCTCCCGCAGGTATGCCGCCAAAGGCAGCCTGACTGCAGCCCCCTGCGGCTTACCGCCCCAGGCAGGCACTTGGTGTGCTGGTGCCTGGAGCAGGCCCTGGAACCGAGATCTCGTGACTGACTGTCCTGTGTTCTAACCACTAGACTGCACTGTCCTTCCTCCCATGCTCAACACTGCATTAAAAGAAATGTCTAGGTTGCAAAGTTAAACCCTCAAAAGTTAAGAAATGTCAGAATTCAGGTAGCCAGTGCGCACTTCACTGGTCCTGCTTGTGTGTATGCCACCCACCCGCTGAGAATAACTGAAGCTGTGTGGGTGTGACACCTCCCAGGCAGCCACATACTCCTGCCAACCCAACATGACACCAATGTGGGCTGGGCCTGGGCCTGGGACGAGAGTGGTGAAGAAGCCAACTACACCCCCTGCTGTGTCCATGAGGGGCAGCATCCAACCCGACAAAGGGCAAGATGTTAATAAATCCCTTGTTTACTGTTACGACCTTAAACAGTTAATTGTGGCCCAGGGTTTTGTGTGACGTTCTTGCTGGTGACGCCCTTTGTAACACCCACCATTAAAATCATTTTAACTTCTTGTTACAGATGAGGGGAAAAAAACAGTTAAAGCATTTAAAATGTAACGTATGAAGTGAAGCTCTCTTTTTTTTTTTAAAGTTTCCCTTATTCTCTTTCACCAGAAAGGTACAGAGTATTTTACAGAGGAAACCCTCATTTGTCTTTTAGATGCTATTAAATATTATATGAACTGGGTTTTTTTGGCGAGGTGTGGGAAGAGAAAGGTAGTTTGGATGGTCTGGAGCTGGCCATGTTGAAGTCTGATTCCGTTTCCCTTTGGACAAAGCAAGACAAACACAAAAAAGGAGAAAGAAGAACGGCACAGAGGGAAAACTCAGCTTCTGTCTCTGGTGCTGACTTTCACTCACAGCTTCACTGCTGGAGAAACCCAGGCCCAGAGGCTTGGCAAACTTGTGCCAGGATTGGGCCGCATGAGGCATTGCTTCTGGGATGTTTCTCTTCTCAAAGTGCTGATGTTGCATAGAGTGGAGTTGCCTTGGACGCAGGGCCGGCTCTGGCTTTTTTGCTGCCCCAAGAAAAAAAAAAAGAAAAACCTGCGGTGCGGCCCGAGCGGCAAAGCAGGAAAAAAAGCCAGGGTGCAGGGGGGCAGACATGCCCAGGCTAGCGGGGGGGAGGGGGAGGGAGTAGGGGGAGAGAGAGAAGGGGGGTGGCCAGGGCTTCAGCAGGGCGCTCGCCACGCGGCCCCGACCGCCGCGCCGCCTGCCGGGAGGGCTCCGCGCCACTCCGGTCGGCGGGGAGGGAAGGACGCGGGCTGCCCTGCCGGGCTTGCTACAGACCTGGCACCGGCTGGGGCAGACGGAGCGCGCAGCCCGCTCCCAGCAGGGCGCTCCCATCCTCCGCACCACCGCCCCCTACAGGGTGGCCGGATCGGCGAACAACAACAACAACAAAAAGCGGCCGTGCCGCCCTAGGATTGGGCGGAATGCCGCCCCATAGAATCTGCCGCCCCAAGCATGAGCTTGCTTGGCTGGTGCCTGGAGCTGGCCCTGCTTGGACGGCTAAGCCAGAGTCTTATTAGCGAGAAGGTGAGAGGAGAGCGAGAGAAAAAAGGGAGAAATGAAGTAATGTAGGGAAGGAAAATGGCACCCCTGGGAGAGGCTGGCAACAGGGACATGAGGCTCGTGTCCTCGGTGGTGGTCAGGATTTAGCCAAAGCCAGTATAGATGGTGATGTCATCTACTCCTCTTTCCTTTGCCCAGTCTGACTAAAATGCCTTACAGGATGAAGATGGGGACCCAGAAGATGGATGTGGTGGCAGTCCATGTGCCCCTCCCCCACATTCCTTTCAGTGGCCAAGACGTGGTAGCAACCTCACCTCATTACCATGAACCAATCCAAACACATTTTGGTGATTTCAACTGTAAATCTTTCCTCCCATGTCTGGAATCTTTCGGCCCGTTGCCATGCCAACCCGGGACTTTACGCTTTAGCACAGTTCTTTTGACTTAAACAATCGAATTTATACCAGTCGAGCTGTCTCCGACTTCTGCTGACTTTTATAAACAACTTTACATAACAAGCTAAATTGGGCTTTTGGTACCTTGGTCAACTTCGGGGGCAGGCCTCTGCTGAACGCACCCTCACACCAGGTTCGGATCTCCCGTTGGGAGGGAATTCTCAGCCAAGGAGGCGTGTTCAGATTTTGTCCCTCTTGTGCCTCCACAGACCACAAGAGAGAATTTGTCCCTCATTTTTTGTGTGTGTTACTTTATATTACAGATGGGCCTGAGCCAACGCCTAGCTCCAAATGCTCTCCTAGACTTTGGGAAAGTCTAGCCGTCATGGGTCTGACCTACCTCTCCATTATATATTACACAAGTGCCTTTTGTCATCCTTTCATGGATACGTAGGCCTGGATTTTCTCTCATGTGGGCAGGTGTAAATCAGGAGTAACTCCAGTAAAGTCAGTTGACTTACACTGGGGTACGATTGGTGTGAGACAAGAATCAGACTCATAAAGCCAGGAAATGGCCCTTTTCCTGAAGCTATCGACAGTTAGTCCATGCCAAAGGCTTTGGTCATTCATTTCCTAACCTTTGAACAGTATCACATTGCACAGTGTCGTCCCAGTATTCCTCACAACAGGCCCAGCAAATCAAATTTAACAGATGAAGGCCCTAGTTCAGGAAGGCATACTTCTTCAGGAGAGGATTTAAGCACACACAAGCCTTATTGAAGACAATGGGACATACGCACACGCTTAAAGTTAAGCACATGCTTAAGTGCTTTGCTGAACCAGGGCCAAAATGCAGAATAGTTTATGTCAGGAGAATTCTATATCTGTGTCTATTTTCCTTTCCCTTCCCTCCTAAAAATAAAGATTAAAGGCGAACACTGAACAGAGACTATTTTTCTTTTTATTAGATGTATTTTTTTACCCCTTATTCATCACAGGTGCCCCAGGAATGAGTCTGTCCTAGCCATGATGTAATCTGTAATTAACTAGACTCCTTTTGTCAATCTTGCATCATCAAAGCACATATTTATGGAGTGTGAAATCTAATATTTACAGTGTTAAATACTTGAACAATATTTAAATTGGTTTCATCACTTACTATATTTAGTTGGAACAATATTGTCTGGTTAATAGCAATGAAAACTATGCCGTTCTTTTGGTTTTTACATTTGTAAGTGTGTATTAGGTAACTGGAAAATATGGTCATTATATTTGTCTAACATTTCTACAAGTTGGTAACATGGCATTTCATTACTGGTATTAACTCATGAATTACCCAGATGTGAAGGATTTGAGAAGTTTCCAGGTTCAACAACCAAACAAGAACAGAGTGCAGTGGGATGTCTGGAAGGAAGGTATTTTAAATATATTCATACATCAGTGTGAAGAGATCTTTTTCCTACTTTGCTGGCTTTATACGAAGTTTATTAAAAAATATTGTTAATAGCAAAAAAAATGGTTAATTTATGATCTAACTGCAGCCTACAGGATTGGGATAAGCCCAAATGGTAGCTCTTCTTTGAGTCTTTGTCCACGTGAACATGGTCACAGCTATGATCTGTCCTGTGCCTGCCCCACTCCTAGCCTTGCTCCAGTCCTGATCTTGCCTTGTTCCCAATCTTGCTTCTGTTCTGCCCAGTCACTTCATCCCTGCTTCCCTACTGGCATCCTGACTCTGGCTCTGACCACTGGCTTCAGTTCCTGACTCCGGCTCCAACCCCTTGGCTTTGGTTACTGGCTTCCTTACTCTGGCTGTGACTCCAGCTCCATCCACTGGGCCTGACCACCCACGTGGTGGTTCATGGCTGCACGCAGGCATGGCCCCAACAAATCCTGGTTGAGATTCCAATCATGCGCAAACGAATCATGAGTGGGACTCACACAGGCAAAACAAGAACCACTGGCATGGAGCTGTTCTTTAACGGTGAGCATTTCTGAAAAAGAAAGTCAGATCTCTGTCATCCAGAATTAATTCTTCAAAAAAGAGAGAGAGTGAGTGAAACTCATAATAGTTTGGTGCCAGTTAAGAACGAACTTCCTAACTGCTACATCCAACATCTCCGTCGGATGACCAGTGCGTTGTGCTGGCTGCATTTGTGGTCTTTAATTTATTACCTGCCAAAATATGTATTTGGTTATCTGGCCGCATCCAGGGCTGTCAAGTAGCACAGTAATGAGTGTGGTGGAATAGATGTGGAAGGACGTCGCTTGAGTTGGAATTCTTCTGGTGATGGTTTGGGCGGGTCCATATCTCACTATCATTGCTTTTCATGTAGGGCTTTGTAACAGGGCAGCTTGCCCATGTAAGGGCCAGGCAGCCTGGGACTAGCCCTGTTCTGAGGCAGAGGCCCTTTAAGAACAGGGGGTTGGTCTTGGTAGAGGGGATTTAGGGTGACCAGATGTCCCGATTTTATACGGACAGTCCCGATTTTGGGGTCTTTTTCTTATATTGGCTCCTATTACCCTCCACCCCCGTCCCGATTTTTCACACATGCTGTCTGGTCGCCCTAAGGGGATTAGCAAATTTAGCTAGGAAGGGGTCAGGTGGTTGTCTGAACGCTTGGTTCCCATGGAAGGCGAAAGAGCGCAGGAGGCCGACAGGGAGCAGCTTGGTTCCTGTGGCAGGTCCTGTACCGGGGGAGTCGGGACTCCTTGGCACATGAGCAATAAGGGGAAAGGGGAATTGCTCCCAGGAGCAGGGAGGCTCCAGCAAGGAAGTCCCTGGGTGAGGAGAAAGAGTTATTGGATTTCTGCCAAACTGTTTTATTTCAGGGATTGTTAAAGATGGTCAGTGGAGTAACTTATTGCAGGTTATAAAAGGGTGCAACCTGCCCTCTACACATCTGGTCAGCTCTGATGGTGGGCAGGGGACAAAGCTACTGCTCTGCCCACTCTTCTTCTCACCCACTTGTTCCTGGGGAGGAACATCCGGCATGCAGCCCCTGCACCAGCCTGAGTACCTGGGCTGCAAACTGTGCAGTACTAACTCAGCTGCACCTGGAGCCTCACTCCTCTGAATAGCCATATTAGGGCTTGGGACATCTAGCCCACATTTATCTGGTTGTATCTATGTGCTTATAGAGCGTCTGGCCTCTGCCGTCCTTCTGTGGTATAAGGGGCTGAAGTTTTGGGTCACAAAGTTTGGAAAGTGCTTTCAGATCTTTGCATGGGAAGTGCAGTGAAAGTGGAAAATCTTTTTATTATTTGTTTATGTGACCTGGGTTCTATTCCCAGCTCTGCCACTGGCCTACTGGGTGACCTTGGGGAAATCACTTTCCTCTCTGTGCCTCAGTTTCCCCATCTGTAGAATGAGGATTATGATACTGATCTCCTTGGTAAAGCCCTTTGAGATCTACTGATGAAAAGTGCTATAGAAGAATTGGGTATTATTAATATTTGTTGTTTTATTGAAACATTCCTGCAGTTGTTGGGCAATAGACTGGATGAGTCTGTAGTTTCAAAACTGATCAAATAAACTCAAACACCATGGTTTGAAATTCGTAACATCCCCTCCTGAAAGTGACATTCTGGGCAGAATGCAAGAGGGGTGTATGAAAAATTGAAAATCCACACAGACTGAAGTTTTTGCCTTTCACCTCCTATTTTCCAAATGGCCCCATTTCTTTAAAAAAATACTGACATGTTATGGCTTTTCAATCAAAACTAAAATAATCTTTTGAGTGGAAAATGTCTCTTTTCATTTTAAAAAAAGGCCTAGTTTTGAGGGAAAATTTGTGAAACTTTCTGTTTCAAACATTGCTGTTTGTTCAAAATTAAAGTTTTTGTTCACACAGCATCAGAGGGGTAGCCGTATTAGTCTGGATCTGTTAGTCTGGATCTGATGAAGTGGGTATTCACCCACGAAAGCTTATGCTCCAATACTTCTGTTAATCTATGGCTAGGTCTACACTACGGGGGGGGGGGGTGTCGACCTAAGATACGCAACTTCAGCTATGCGAATAGCGTAGCTGAAGTTGCGTATTTTAAGTCGACTTACCTGGCTGTGAGGACGGCGGCGAGTCGACCGCTGCTGCTCCCCCGCCGACTCCGCTTCCGCCTCTCGCTGTGGTGGAGTTCCGGAGTCGACAGCAGAGCAATCGGGGATCGATTTTATCACGTCTACACTAGACGCAATGAATCGATCCCCGATAGATAGATCGCTACCCTCCGATCCGGCGGGTAGTGAAAACGTGCCCTATAAGGTGCCACAGGACTCTTTGTTGCTGTTCACACAGCAGTTTCAGGCAGTTTGTATGAGAAAATGCCCATTTCGGGACAGTATTGTGAAAAATGCAATATCAGAATCAGATAATATGTATGGTTATGAAGTGAGTAAAGGAGTAGATAACACAGGATAAGCATGCATTAAAAGCCCGCTTACTGAAATCAACAGCAAAACTGTCATTGACTTCAAGCAGAGCAATATTGGTCCCTAACCTCTTTGGTCCTGGCCCAAAGGTCATTAAAGTCAATGGGAATCTTCCTATTGACTTCAAATGCCTGCCCCTTTCTCTATTCAACTGTAATTCACAAAGCGCTTAGCCTCTCACGCTACATAATCCCAACCTTTATTTTAACCTGGGACATTGACAGTGTACATTGCATCACCTGCTTTCCTGCTGGCAAATACATGGTGTATTTTTGTCTTGTCTACTTTACTTCTCGTCTAATTCACATAAAACTTTCGCCGTTTCTTTCAAAGAATCCATTTTATTCATCCCCCCCCCCCCCACACACACACCTTTCTTCCCCCTATTCTGGACCCCATGAGCAGCCTTCCTTCTCATCTGTCCATCATCCTCTGCAGCAAGAAAAATGGATCTATTTTTTTCCGTGCCAATTTCAGTGCCCTTTGCCAGTCCAAATAAGGGCTGTGTATGTAACACGCCATACGTCAGCTTGGTTTCTGGAGTGTGTCACTAGAGCTGTATTTTCTCAACAGCTTATTAACGGCGTGTGTTTTGGGTGCAACTAAGCAAATGGAAAAAGAATGTCGCAGCAGGAAACAGGGTTGCAACACTTCGCTGCTTATGCTCCGCTAAGTTAAACAAAGACTTTTTAGCCCTGTTATGACTATGAGCCACACTCCTACTCCCTAAGAAAATTGATTTTAAAACAACCTCTCTTAGCCAGCTTCCCGTTAGCCAAAATGCTCCCATGTGCCACCCTTGTGAATTTGACAGAAAAAAAAAAAGATTTGTTGGGCAGGACTAGGGCCAATGGAGAAAATATTGGCTTAAGTCGACTCGTGCCAAGAATGAGAAAAATAATGGGAACCACTACAAATCGGAAACTTTCTTTCTACCATTTATCAACCCCTTGCTATTTTCTTATAATTCACTGTCTTCAGAGTATGTGCGTCAGTGAACAAAAAGTTATGGGGGGAGCTATGAATTTCATTGCACTTTACCAGAAACACGGGCCAACCATCTATCATGTGCCAGGGGGACTTTAAACTCGCTGTGGATCTGTAAATAACCATTGGAGAAACCTGCTAGACATCTGAAAAGAATTTTGATTTCTCATTCAATAAGGGCCACATTTTCAAGTGCTCAGCACCCGTGTTTTGGCCACTTAGTTTAGGGCCTGAATGGGAACTGAGCAATTTTGACAACCTGATCCTAAGTAGACAACATTCCCACATATTTAGCCTCGTTTATTATGAAATATGCGTGACAGCGTTTTTACCATATGTGCATTCAAAATAATGTATTAACTAATGCAGCCATGTAGAATCCCCCTTCCCCACCCACACATCAACTACTGCTCTTGATTAGGGTGGAAATGGCTTTCGATACAATGGGCCTCTTGGGTGAATTAATTTAAACAGCATTTTTTAAAGCTGTTTTGCAGCTTCTTGAGTTTCAGCTCAAAAACTAACAGTTATCGAACGAGAGGAACAAGAAGGTTGAACAGCTGATCAAAAACAATGTCACTGAGCTCTGCAAAGGGAAAAATCCTATTTCATGCAACAATAATAGTTGATATTTATAGAGGTCCTTCCATGGTGTACGATTTGACCTGGAACACAGCCAGCTGCACACCACTCAATTGTATGTACCTGAAGAAGACATAAGACTGTTGCAGTTCGACTTCTGTCTTCACTCAGCCTCAATCAACCCATTGGCTGCTTCTCCACCAAGCATTTTTGCATTTTCTCCCATGTCGCCCTTTACAAGTGGAGAAAAGTTCTCAGTTGATATCCATAATTCCACCATCTTGTCCTTCCTCAAATCCTTTCTCAAAACTCACTTCTTCACTAGTCTAGGGCTTGGGAGACCCAAGTTCAATTCCCTGGTCTACCAGAGACTTCTTGTGTGAACCTGGGCAAGTTATTTAGCCTCTGTGTGTCTCCGTTCCCCATCTGTAAAATGGAGATAATTGCACTGCCTTCCTCAGAGGGGCGTTGTGAGGATAATGGGGTCCAACTTGGTGGTGGCCTCTGGGTGCTACTGCACTAGAAATGTTAACTAATAATAAATTCCGACTTATGCTGTGATGATGGTGTGTCTGTGAATTGGACACACCACCAGGTGTACACGAGGAACTGTACTGAGAAACACCAGTATGTTTCAACAACATTTCACACAAGCCAGGTAGTGGGCCGGATCCTGAGCTAAATTGGCTCAGTCCCATGAGTGAATGGAGTGCTGCCAATGTGTGCCAGCTGGGGGTATGCTCTGGTAAAGAATTTTTGATACTGTGTTATCTGGGCAAAGTGTTAGAATTATAATTTGGACTCTGGACTCAAATGTCAACCAGATGGCGCTGGATAAATGCCCTCTGAGACACGTTCAGAATTAGGAACAAGGCAACGCGCGCTGTGCAATGATGTGTGAGTAGAGCTGGCCAGTTATTTTTCATGAGAAATTTTGAAAACAGTTTCATTTTTAACAAATATTTTGGTCAAAATTTCCCAAGAAAACGTTTCAGTTTTTCAACAGAAACTGACACCGCACAATTTTCAGTTTTCAAAAACTGGTTTTGGTAAAACGTATCCATTATGGGGGCGGGGAAGATTCCTGGATTTCCATTGATTAAAAAACCCCTTACAAACCAGAAAAAAATCTACAAAAATGTTTGCTTCCCACAAGGAAACATTTTCATCGGAATTTTAGACAAAAAATTTCGACCAACTCTCTCTATATGAATATCTGAAACTGTCGCTGACCTATGACTCTAAGCACTTCTAGCTATGTAGCAGTTTTCAACAGGTCTCATCATTGTAGTATCTAATGCCATGTACAAGAATAAATATGTCACAAGTACCTGCTTGTAGCGAGGCGGTCTGGTTCCCCGCCGCCCCGGAGAGGGACGAACCTCTCTGGACACCAAAGTGGGTGGAGCCAGCGAATCCTGCGCCCGCCCCTCAGAGGTCAAGGTGCAGGACAGGAAGTATAAAAGCCCGACCCCAGAGCTCACTTGGAACACAGCCACCAGAGAGGCCAGACGCCTGTGGCGTAGCTCCCAGTTGGGAGACCACGGCAATCGGCGGCTGACCCGAGGACTGGCCAGACCAGCCAATGCCTGATGCTAGCCTGAGCTAGCTGCCAAGCTTGCTGCTCACCAGTTACCCCGAGGAGCTGCCAAGCCAACCGTGTGCCAGTTACCCCGAGGAACCCATGGTGTGTGACCCCTTGGAGGACACCATCCGGACCCAGGTACCTCTAGAGGGGGAGGTAGGAAGTAGCCCGGGGGCAGCCAACCCTAGTCTGGCTGCAACACTGCCAGAGCCAATGTCAGTGTGTTGTGGCCAGGATCCCCACTGACACAGCAGCGGGTCTTCTGCCGCTGCTAGGGCCCTGGGCTGGGACACAGTGGAGTGGGTGGGCCTGCGTCCCCCCTGCCACCCACCTCGCGGGTGGCCGTCTCCCAGGCCGCTCGGAGCCAGGAGCCTGGGATTTCCTGTTCAACTGTTTGCTCAGCCCCTGCCTGGGGGCCTGAGCTACTAACTGTTTGTTGCCTGCCCTGACCCAGGGCCTGGGCCTGCTAATATTGAACTGTTTGCTCAGCCCCTGCCTGGGTGCCTGAGCTACTGTTTGTTGCCCGCCCTGATCCAGGGCCTGGGTCTGGGCCTGCTAATATTGAACTGTTTGCTCAGCCCCTGCCTGAGGGCCTGAGCTACTGGCTGTTTGTTGTCCCGCCCTGATCCAGGGGCTGGGCCTGATAATATTGAACCTGTGTGCTCAGCCCCTGCCTGGGGGCCTGAGCTACTAACTGTTTGTTGCCCGCCCTGATCCAGGGCCTGGGCCTGGGCCTGCTAATATTGAACTGTTTGCTCAGCCCCTGCCTGAGGGCCTGAGCCACTGACTGTTTGCCCCGCAGCCAGGCTAGTTCCCCGACACTCCTGACCAAAGTAGCGAGGCGGTCTGGTTCCCCGCTGCCCCGGAGGGGGACGAGCCCTGGCCGAACCGCCCTACACGTGGTGGAGAATGTGGGCAGTGATCCCCCGATCCTTGTGAGACGGGATCTGCGGAGGAGCGTTGCCCAAGCGACCATGGATATGAATAAGCTTATTAAATTCCTAGCCAAAAGCCAACAACAGAAGCAGGCCGCCCAGCTCCAGCAGCAGCAGCAGCTGGTCCAGCAGCTCGGGACCCAACAGCAACAGCTGATTTTGGAGCTGGGACGCCAGAACCGGGACCACCAGCAGCAATGCCTGCAGCAGCTGGTGACCTTGCTGCCCCGTCCTGCGGAGCCCCAGCCTGCGGGGGCCACTGGACCAACCAGCCTAGCCCCTCCCATCCGGTTGACAAAGATGGGACCCAACGACGACCCAGAAGCCTTTCTTGTGACTTTTGAAAGGGTGGCATTAGTCGCAGGCTGGGCCCAAGACCAATGGGCTACCATCTTGGCCCCGTACCTGACCGGGACCCCCCAAACCATATATCGGGGCCTGGCGACGGACGCGGCACGGGACTACTCTCGGGTAAAGGCGGCAATCTTGGATGCCTTGGACATTAGTCCGGAGACCTTCCGACAGCGATTCCGGAGCTTGGTCTATCCTACGGGGGCCCGACCCCGGATGGAACCCCAAGAGTTGAGGGAAGCATGCAAGCAGTGGCTACAGCCTGAAAGGCGGACCCTGGATGAGCTTGTTGAACAAATTATTCTGGAGCAATTCGTCCATATACTCCCATCACGGGGGAGGGCCTGGGTCCTCCGCCATCGGCCTACGACGTTAACTGCTGCCATCACACTGATGGAGGATTTCCTCGCCGCCGAAGCATCGGTGGGACCGAGCATTTGAGCTGCCCCGCCAGGACTGGAGCGCCCTAACCCAGAGAAAAGGGGGGCCGCCCGGAGCAAACCATGAAACCCGTCATGGGGCCCCGGCAGGCTGGCCCCGACCTGCCGAGGTCCCGGTTCGACAAGCCCAGGCACCTCAAGCAGATACCCGAGGGACCAACCGAAGCCCTCCCAGGGGCCAGGCGGGAACACTGTCCCGGCCTGGGCACGTGGACCTTGGATCCTGTTTTTCCTGAGGGAAATATGGCCATTTACAGTGGGACTACACTGAGATGGATTGCAGCTTCGGCCACGTCTGCACGGGAGAAGCCCGCGCCCGACGCCCACAGGCCGCCAAGATTATGGTGCCAGTGGTTGTCGGGGATTGCCCAACCTTGGCCCTAATTGATTCAGGCTGCAGCCAGACGCTGGTTCGTCAAAGCCTAGGCCTCCAGGCTGATCCACGCCTGGGGACGATCCATCTACAGTGCATTCACGGCGACTTACGACCCTACCCCAGTGCCCAAGTCCGGCTGACCGTGGATGGGGTCACGCAATCGATGGTGGTTGGCCTGGCTCCTCGGCTCGCCTACCCGGTGATCCTGGGGTGGGACTGGCCAGACTTCCCAGAAGTCCTCCGCTCAAATGCCGACGAGAGTCCCGCAGTTACCCCAGTACTGGAAGGGGGCCGCCCTGAGACCTCTGCTTCACACTGACTTTTGTTGTGACCAAAGGGCAGATCCCACCCTCAGTCACGCTTACGAACAACTAGCCACGGTCGATGGGGCCGTAAGTGACCTGCACTGGGCGAAGCAGTGGTCACACTTCGAACTGCATCAGGATCGGCTCTATCGAGTAGAACAGGACCCGCGCATGGGAGAACCCCAGAGCCAACTACTCCTGCCTCGACGTCACCGGCGGGATCCCGGCTGCCGGGCACTTGGGCCACAAGAAGTCTCTAGCCCGGATACTGACACGCTTCTTCTGGCCCGGCGTGCATCAGGAAGTAAGCAACTATTGTAGCTCCTGTCCCGAGTGCCAGCTAGCCGCACTCCCGTGGACACCCAAGGCCCCGTTGGTCCCCATGCCCATCGTCGAAATGCCCTTTGAGCACGTGGCCATGGACCTGGTGAGGCCCCTTCCAAAAAGCACCGCTGGATTTTAGTATGTGTTGGTCCTAGTAGATTATGCTACCCGTTTCCCGGAGGCAGTGCCACTGCGGAGCACCACCGCCCAAACCATTGTGGGCGAGCTCGTGAAGGTCTTTGCTCGTGTAGGCCTGCCCCGGGAGTTTCTCACGGACCAGGGCACCAACTTTACCTCCCAACTGCTGCGGCAGGTGTGTGGGCTCCTGGGGATCAAGCAGTTGCGCACCTCTATCTATCATCCACAAAGGCACGGTTTGGTTGAACGGTTTAACCGAACTCTAAAAGACATGTTGCGCAAATTCCCCCCAGAAGAACTACGCCAATGGGACCAGCTACTCCTGCCTTTGCTTCTGGCGATCCGAGAGGTGCCCCAGGCCTCTACAAAGTTTTCCCCCTTTGAGTTGTTGTATGGCCGCCGCCCATGGGGGCTGCTGGACTTGATGTGCAAAACCTGGGAACAAGCTCCATCCCCAACCCAGGGCCTCTTGAAGTACGTCTTCTAGCTCCAAGAACGCCTCGCTCAGGCCGGGGCGCTCGCCCGGGAAAACTTAAGGGTCGCCCAGGAGGCTCAAGCACGAACTTATAACCGAGACATGCAAAGCCACGACTTTAAACCTGGTGACCGGGTCCTGCTTCTCCTGCCCTCGAGTGAGTCAAAGCTACTGATCCGCTGGCAGGGCCCTTACGAGGTGGTCCGGAAGGTGGGGCCCGTCACCTACGTCAACCAACCAGACCAACATAAGAAAACCCAGCGGTACCATGTCAACCTACTGAAGCCCTGGCGGGAGCATGAGAGCTTATTAATTAACCCCTACCCACCGGAGCCAGAACTGGGCCCCCATGCTGCCCTGACCCAGGACACCGAGGGGCCCCAGCTTGCGAAGACCGTCATGGACGAACAATGCAAGCAAACCTGGTGCCTCCTGCAGACATTCCCGTGAACCTTCACCGGCCAGCCGGGTTACACAACCCTGGTTTATCATACCATTCAGACAGAACCTGGAGTAGTAATCTGAGAAACGATCAGGCCCTTGCCGCACCGAATGCAGCAGATAGTCGAGGAAGAGGTACAAGCCATGCTAGAGCTGGACGTAATGGAACCCTCACAGAGTGAAAGGCGTAGCCTGATAGTGCTAGTACCCAAGCCCGATGGGACGCGGCGCTTCTGCATCAACTTCCGATGCATCAACGCTATTTCTAAATTTGACGTGTATCCTATGCCTCGCGTGGATGAGCTGCTTGTCCGGTTAGGGGAGGCTCGCTTCCTCACCACACTTGACCTTGGCAAGGGCTACTGGCAGATCCCCCTTGATCCTGCTTCGAGGGAGAAGACTGCGTTTGCCACCCCAACAGGTCTGTACCAATTCACCCGGATGCCCTTCGGCCTCCATGGGGCCCCAGCCACGTTCCAACGGCTGATGGACCGTGTTCTCCAACCCCATCAAGACTATGCGGCTGCCTACCTGGATGACGTGGTCATCTACAGCTGTCACTGGGAGGATCATTTGGTACAGGTAGTTGCAGTCCTTAGATCCCTGCGGGCAGCCGGATCGACAGCCCACCCAAAAAAATGCTGCATTGGATGTCAAGAGACTACTTATCTGGACTACACCATAGAGAACAGACAAGTGAAGCCCCTAGTGGGGAAGGTCCAGGCCCTGGCAGCCTGCCCGCCTCTCAACACAACGCGTCAGGTGCGACAGTTCTTGGGGCTCGCCGGCTATTATCAGCGTTTCATTCCCCATTTTGCGTCTGTCGCCGCCCCTTTGACCAGCCTTTTAATCAAGGACAGCCCTCGACGTGTGGTTTGGACCCAGGAATGCAAACACGCCTTTCAGGAACTCAAAACGAGTCTCTGCTGGGAACCGGTCCTCTACAGCCCAAATTTCAACCGGGACTTCATCCTCTAAACTGATGCCTTGGAGGTAGGACTGGGCGCCGTCCTGTCCCCAGAGATAGATGGGGAAGACCATCCGGTCTTATATATCAGCCGGAAATTGTTTCCGCGGGAGAAGAACTATGCAGTGGTGGAGAAGGAGGCCCTCGCAGTGAAATGGGCTTGTGATGCCCTACGTTACTACCTTCTTGGAGCCCCGTTGACCTTAGTCACCGATCACACCCCTCTTCAGTGGCTGAACAAAATGAAAGACAATAATATGAGAATACTGCGTTGGTACCTGGCGTTACAGCCCTATGCCTTTACGGTTCGCGATAGGGCAGGCAAGGACCACGCTAATGCTGACTTCCTGTCCCATCTGGGAGGTATGGAAGAGTCTGGCCCTGAGAAACGCCTAAATATCGGTCTGGTCACCCTACCGGGGGCAGCCGATCCTAGTCTGGCTGCAGTACTGCCAGAGCCAATGTCAGTGTGTTGTGGCCAGGATCCCCACTGACACAGAGGCAGGTCTTCTGCCGCTGCTAGGGCCCCGGGCTGGGACGCAGTGGAGTGCGTCGGCCTGCGTCCCCCCTGCCACCCACCTCGCGGGTGGCTGTCTCCCCCTCTCCCAGGCCGCTCGGAGCCAGGATCCTGGGGTTTGCTGTTCAACCTGTTTGCTCAGCCCCTGCCTGAGGGCCTGAGCCACTGATTGTTTGTTGCCCCGCCCTGATCCAGGGCCTGGACCTGCTAATATTGAATTGTTTGCTCAGCCCCTGCCTGGGGGCCTGAATTACTGACTGTTTGTTGCCCCGCCCTGATCCAGGGCCTGGACCTGCTAATATTGAACTGTTTGCTCAGCCCCTGCCTCAGGGCCTGAACTACTGACTGTTTGCCCCGCAGCCAGGCTAGTTCCCCAACACACCTGACCAAAGTAGCGAGGCGGTCTGGTTCCCCGCCACCCGAAGAGGGATGAGCCCCGGCCGAACCGCCCTACACTGCTAAATATGAAGGTCAGCAACTCTGCGACTTTACAGTCAACCATTTAATTCAACCCTCAATTGATTTCATCAGGTTAAATCCACTAATACTTAATTCTCATTGGCCTCAGCGCTGACCTCGCCATGACACCTCTCCATCTGCAGCACCAGGCAGAACAAATATTTGAGTGAAATGAATAGCTGGTGTGATTCCAAAAGACTTACACCAGGGATGCATTTGGCCACTTATGGATCCACATAATGACCAGTACAGCCATAAACCCCTGTTCGAAGGAGGCCCTGGAAACAGCGCCAAATTATAAGCACCCGATTAGCCTCATTGACGCCAAAGAGCTGCAAATAACTTAATCGATGGAGTTATAGATTAAAAACAATAAAGAAACACATATGAAGCCATTTTAGTTGCTAAGGTTGGAGGTGAAAAAGAGACGGTGGGGTGAAATCCCAGCTCCATTGCAGCCAGTGACCCAACTCCTATTGACTTCAGTGGGGTTACAACTTGGCCTCGGACCTCTGGGCCAGAAACAAGTGGAGTTTCAGCTACAGCAGCAGACAGGGGCTGTATTGTTTCATTCCACTCAGATTTTCCTTGAATTGCTGCAGAACTTTTCTCAGTTATCAATATTTTCGCTCGCACCAGCTAAAGGCATCCCCCCAGTTTTGCTGCACAATGAACCAAGCGGCCAGGCTTTTCAGATCCTTTCCATTATGAATGCGGGTGAGCGGGTTGGGGATGATTTAAGGCTGCCCGGAGAGGACACTGACGTGAACCTCGACCGCAACTCTTCCTAGACGGATTCAGTCCTTTTAGCAGATTTCCTTCCTTGCTGATTTCAACACCAAACTAAGGGAGACCTTTTTATGGCAAAAATAAACTGGGAGCAACAACACAAGAAAAAAAATGAATAAGGAGAGGAATTAGCAGCCCTGAAATGCCGCTGAAACCAGCAACTGGTTGCAAGAGATAAGCATGGCTGGAGTTTTGGAGTCTGAGCCGAGGGTTTGTGATTGTGCTTACCACAGAGATTCAAGGATGCTGCATGTCTTTGCTCAGTGCTGAAAATACCTAGTTCGGACTTTAATCCCAAAGTGTGCTCTGGAGCAATATTGGAATAATGTATAGAGGCTAGGACTTTTCAGCTTGGAAAAGAGGAGACTAAGGGGGGATATGATAGAGGTCTATAAAATCATGAGTGATGTGGAGAAAGTAGATAAGGAAAAGTTATTTATTTATTCCCATAATACAAGAACTAGGGGCCACCAAATGAAATTAATGGGCAGCAGGTTTAAAACAAACACAAGGAAGTTCTTCTTCACACAGCGCACAGTCAACTTGTGGAACTCCTTGCCTGAGGAGGTTGTGAAGGCTAGGACTATAACAGCGTTTAAAAGGGAACTGGATAAATTCATGGAGGTTAAGTCCATTCATGGCTATTAGCCAGGATGGGTAAGGAATGGTGTCCCTAGCCTCTGTTTGTCAGAGGGTGGAGATGGATGGCAGGAGAGACATCACTTGATCATCACCTGTTAGGTTCACTCCCTCTGGGGCACCTGGCATTGGCCGCTGTCGGTAGACAGGATACTGGGCTAGATGGACCTTTGGTCTGACCCAGTACGGCCGTTCTTATGTTCTTAAGTAATTTACTGGGGAATGAGGAAAGCGTACGTGTAACGCCCATAAAACAATTATACACCAGTGCAGCGCTGGCTACTTTAAAATAGCACATGCTTTTCAGAGAAAAGTTTTAATAGGCTACTGTCATAGGTTAATTATGCAGTGATCAGCTTCCAATTCTAATAGTCTTAGGCAGGTGTGGAATTCTCTTAAACTGCTTTTATGTTTGCCATGAGGTTTTCATTCATGCTGTTGGGATTTTGGCTTCTAGAAACTATACCGAAAATTAAAGAGACTTCTCCTCTGACCCTGCCAAATTTGAAAGTGTTTCAATCTTGGATTTCAGACTGGTCGGTTAAGTGCACGCCTGGATCTGAACACACCGATGTTCCTGCTCAGATACAGGAGTTGGGTTTAGACTTATCTCTAGTTTTGGACTCTAAGACACTGTTCAAACTGGAGCTGATTTTCACTTTCAGGGTTGAGTCCAGGGGAGGGGTGTAGCTATTGGGAAGCGGGGCTTGGTCCAGACTCTGTGTTGGGCTGGGAACCGTGGTACCCGAACTGTATGAAAATCCCAGTGTGGATGGGGCCAAGCAGTGTTTAAATGAGTTTTACATCTACCTTGATGTAGGACCCCAGAGGATTCGGGCTGAAATCCTCTTGGCTATTCACACGCAGGTGTTAATGGGGCTGCACCCGCATGTCGGAGCTCAGCATTTGGCCTTGTGTGTTTCAGTGTCCGATTGACAGGTGGTGTAAACTGACCATTTCTGTCCCCAGAACAGGTCCGGCATGAGCAGTGCCAGCTTCCCCCACACCAGCCTGATAATCCACGGTGAGGAAAGAGGGTCCTCCAGGATGGCAACGTAGACAGCATCTACATCACTTCCCGAGGCCTGAATTCCTGAGCTGCCCTCTCTGATCTACGACCCCAGCGCCCCCTAAGCCCTCCTCACCAATCAGTCACCCTCTCTGTGCTGAAAAATGTCTCCCCCACATTAATCACAGTAGCTCAAATCCTAGTGCTGGCAATTGCGCCTTTCCACTCCGAACTGGGAGACTCCATTATGTGCCTCTGCTTCACGGGGTCCAGCCTTGCGTCATTTGCCCAATACCATTTTAACCCGCTACACTGCTCCCTGGGGCTGCAGAACACTGTGTGGAGGAGAGAGAAAGCTTTGTGACTGACAGAAAAATCCCAAGCCCCACAGGTGATGGAAATGCAACATCTAATACAAAGCGGAGGGGGGCGGGGGGAAGCCAGCAATGGTGCATTATGGGATAGACTGTAACAGCTGAGCCGGACCTGAGCCTCTGAGTTTGCATTAATATCCCTGCATTCACCCCCCAGGGTTTCTATCCCAAGAACTATCCAAGCTGCTTCTCCCAGGACATCTGCGCTTCACTTAGCACCTGAAGCATGTCTGGCTTTTTCAGCAGGTAATAAACCCCGGAATGGCGTTCGGCAGGCCGCTTCAGAGAAGCACATTTCTCTAAATACCCATCCCAGACAGTCCTTCCCCCAGCAACTGGCGGTGCCTGGTTTATATTAAACTCCTGCAGACCTGGCATTGCAGAAGGGCCAGGGAAAGGCCGGGAGCTGACGTTTTTGCAAGTTGCCTAAAGGACAAATTCAAGTTAAGTTTGAGTTAATGTGTCGAGAGATCGGGCCAAATTCTCAGGATGGAGTGGGATGCTGATTGCATCTCCTGAGCTGGGGCTTCCCACAGCACAAGGAAATCTTCAGTGGGTATGCAGCCAGTGTAGCTAGATCCTACTCCCTACAGCTTCCAATGTATGGGGGTTGGGATGGGGAGGAGGAAGTGTTCTCCGAATGCACTGAACCCTGACAATTCCCCTTTCTCTTGGGGGCCATATAGTATTGCTTAAAGCCCTTCCCAAGATCAGGGATTCACAACCCACTTTCACCTCCTTTTCTGTGCCCAGCAAAAACTGCCAGCAGGTAGCATTTGCACTGCCATGCTAGCTGGAGCCACAGATCTGCTTGTAGAAGAAGAAAGTGTTTATTACATAAAACAGCCACTAGCAACAGACAAACTAACAGGCTACCACAGAGATTGAGTTCCAGCTTTGTCTCCTTTGTTCACCAGGGAATACACCTTTCGATGGCATACAGTGACATCTAGTGGCAGAATCATATATTGCAAATAAGTATATCATTACAGTGATTAGTGGAGATCTCTACATCTTCTTACCAGTCCTATAACTTTAGCCACCCCCGCCCCAGTAATCTCTTTTAAAAGTCACTGAGAAGAGGATTTGGGAAGGCAAGAAAAGCATGGCAGATTCCTCAAAAGGCAAAGTGGAGAAACTGGGAGCATCCGCTCAAAGTATTATATACTGTGAAACCAAATAATATTGCCACAGTTTAGTCGTGCAGCAGAGCACTTTCATAAACACATTTCGATATTGAGCAAGGGAAATGACCGACTGAGAAAAAAGTCCTGTCAAATCAGGCTATAGAGAGCTCTTGTGTAAACTGCAAACCTGCCCTGCTTGAGATCCGAGGTGGGGCTTAAGTAAATATCTTCCCCTCACCCCCCACCCCCCAAAAAAGCCATGTGAATTTCTGATGACAGCTGCACAAACATGACTTATTATCGCAGATTTCTCAGTTAAAATCAGGCGGCCCTAATTTGAGGGGAAAATAAACACAGCCCTGATGCTATGCGCCTTGTTTTCAAAAGGAATCAGTGTGAAGAGACACAGCAGCGGCCTTTTCACTTGTTTCAGGCTCCTCAAGATGCTGATCTCCTGGCATCAGTGAATAGTTGCTGCCCCCTGATGCCGAAGTTAAGCAGAAATTTGGTTTGATACAAGCAGAGCCAGTGTGAAAGGCCAGAAGGAAAGGAAAGAAAAGCTGGGTCTTTCCGTCCGTGCCACAGTGGCTGAGATGAACTAATTAATCAGTGAGATGAACTGTTTGATCCAAAACTGGTCTGTGTCACTGAAATTGGTAGCAGATTTACCTTAAAATTAATGGTGAAATTCTTCCCAGTACTTTCCATACGTTGGAGCTGTTGCCAGGACCCCAAAGGATGACTCTAATTTGAACATACAGGTGCCCACTGTAGTGGTACAGCAGAGACTGGACAATGTTCAACTGATTGTAAATGGGAATCTGTATTGAGACCGGTGGACACATACACATCCTGTGATTCTCGCTGGCGTTCCAGGTTGCAGTCTAACTAAACGCAGTCTGTGCTACATGGAGTCACCATGAGGGGTCTCCCTATACCGGTGCCTGGATTGAGCAGGGATGGAAGGGACAACTGCTACAGTAACTACAGTATAGCAACAGACATATTTGTGTATAATACAGCTTTGGTAATGGCTCAAGAGAATTTGGTGTTTAGTTCACCATTCTGCAGCTGATCAGCTTTCTCCTCGCCCTGCCGTTATCAGATGAGTGTGAAATACAGGATTACAATCTGGCTTTAATGTGAGGTGTTTAATTAAAAAAAAAAAAAAAAACTAGAAACCATGGACCAAAAAAACAGCTTTGCACACAACTTTAGTTCCAACTTTGTCCACCTTGTTTACCAGGGTTCACGCTGGGTATGTCCATGCTACAGCTGGACACGTGCCTCCCAGCCTGGGTAGACAGACATATGCTAAAAATTGCAGTGTGGAGGTTGTGGCATGGGCTAGCCACCCACATACAAGCCCCTCTGACCCCCTGGATCTGTTCTCAGGTGGCTAGCCTGTGCCACTGCCAGTGCCATAATGCTCAGACTGCTATATTTAGCTTGTGTCTGTCTACCCAGAGTGGGAGGCACATGCCCAGCTGCAGTGTGGGCACATCCAATGTGGCTGGAACTCCATATAGCACACAGCGACATCTAATAGCTGGAAAATGTCCTGCAAGTAAATGTATCATTACAGCCATGGCTGCAGTGCAGGACTCCAGAGGCCACATATGGGCACAAGGGTATCCCTGCTGTGATATGTTGGAAGAGAGTAGGAAGAATGCTGGCAATACTAGGCTGTATTCTGTTCACAGATGTCTGCATGCGGGGGATGCCCCAAGATCCAAAAGTTCTGGGACAAGGCAAATGGTACATTTAAATGGGTGTTCGATGTAAAATGTGCATTTGCTGCACATGGAGAGCCTGACAGAAGGCCCAGCAAAAAAATATCTGGAGGGGTTTTTATTGTTTTTTGGGGTGTTTTTTTTAATGTTGCAGCAGCAAAACCAGCAAAACTCCACGGCCTCAGCTGTGGATTACAGTTCCTCAAGAGATCAAAGTGCTAGCAACTATAAGGGGCAAATCTGAGACCTCATTTCGATAAGAGTGAGAGATGAAAGCCCATGGAACTGGTACTGGCTAATATGCTGCCTCGGCCTTTCTCTGGGGCCCCATCAATTTCTGTAGACCTGAAGCTTTTGATTGAAAAAATAAATAAATAAGTTTCTAGCCCTTCTGCCTGCCAGGAAAACCTTCTGCTTGTGAATCATTGCCATGCTGTCTGCCTGCGCTTGCAAAGAGCGAATACAGCCAGCATAGTCTTGTGGTTAAGGCACTGGTCTGAGACTCGATAGATCTGGGTTCAGCTAGGTCTCTCTGCTTTTAGATTGTAAGATCTGTGGGGCAGAGACTATCTTGTACTGTATGTGTGCAGTGTCTTGCACAGTAAAAGGCTCTAGTCTTGGTTGAGGCCTTTATTACTGTGCATTTAATAATACGAATGACAGTGATGGGCTCAATAGAATAACTCAGAATAAACGGTTGACAACAACAGTGGAGGAAAAGGTGGGAACTGCCCCAGTTTATCTCAGTGTGGTACTAACTCTGAAACCTAATGATGACAACTCAAAAGTCAGCATTTGTTGGCTCTTTCACTGAGTGCTTTAGCAAGTGTTCTAGGCTTAGGGATACAGTTTGGGACTGCGGTCAGAGACTGAGGAGGGTACCACTCCTTACTTTTCCCTCCAACCTGACCCCCTCAAGCTAGAGCATGAGAACCAGGAAGTTATTTTCATTATCCAAACTGAGCTAAGCACAAGCAGAAACAAATAGTGTGAAGTATATTTAGCTATGGCTGAAGAATGCACAGCACAGCTCAGAAGAGGGATGCAAAGACTGAGTTCCCCCAACCTTGGGCAGATTGGGCATGGGTCCAGATCTGAGGCTGCTCAAATTATGCGGGTTGGGGTGAGGGAGCAGAAAGAACCCAGCAACTCATGGTCAGTCTGCTCCCTGCTCCTCCCCTCCCCCCGCAGCCCCATGCCTGGTAGCGGGAGGGCGGGGACAAATCCCTGCACATATTCCCCCCCCACACACACCCCTGTCTAGCAAGGGGAAGAACAGGACCCCGTGGCAGCTGCTCCTCCCCCAGGCCTGGGAGTGGGAGTATGAAGACATTTGGAGCTGCAGAAGAAGGAGGAGGAGGAAAGACCCAACCCCACAGTATCATCTTTGTAACCATCTCATGATTTGGGGGGGCAATCACTTTTGAACTTTGGGGGTTGGCCATACTGAAATCTCCACAAGGATTTCCTCACCGAGCTTTCCTTGCACGGTGCCAACCAGTCACGGCTGCACCGAGGCCCCCGAGGGGGTGAGGGAGGGCATATAGAAAAGACAGTCCAGCCTGGGGCTGACTGGCTTCCATAGGGACTGGAGAGGGGATGATGCTCATTGTGATGGGACGCCTGCCCCGCACTGGCCCTGAGAGGGTTAAAACCAGCCTAGGGAGTCTGAGTGGCAGGCAGCCAAAGGAGGGGCCACAGGGGAAACAGCCAATTATGCGTCGGCTGCAGACAATTAGGGCGGAGGCTGGAACAGCCAATCAGGGACCAGCCGGCCCATATAAAAGGAAGCTGCAGACTAGAGTGAGTGAGTCTATTATAGGGAGCCCTAGGGAGAAGACTGGTGTCCTAGAGGACTCCTAGTGGGTTGCCAGGACTTATAGGACGAGAGCAAAGGAGCTGGAGCCAGAGGCGGGAGCAGAAGGAACTGAAGCTGTGGGATAGTGGCCCAGGGATTAGAGACCATATAAGGGAAGGAAGAGGCAGCAGGAAGCTGCTGGTTGCAGGGTCCCCGGGCCAGGGCCCGCAGTAGTGGGCAGGCCTGGGCCCCTTCTCTTCCCCCCCCCCCACACACAGCTGCTGAAGGAATGGCCCGGCTGGGGACTGCCAAGCTGCTGTGAGGAGTGGCTGGACGCTTGTTGGAGGAGACCTCTGGAAGGGGGGGAAACCAGATGGTGACACGACCAGAAGGCTGTGTCACGAAGCAGATGCTGAGAGAAAGGCGCCGTAACGGGTCTGCAGGCAGCAGAACCGAGGACGGGAGAGCCACCACCACCCGAGGGTGCACCCGCTGGGACTGAGCTAATTCCTGAAATGCCCAGCAGGAGGTGCCAGTGTGGTGAGTGACCCCGTGACACTCATCTAACCCCAACGCTATCTCCTCCTGCCTCTAAGGGTATGTCTACACTACAGGATTAATCCGAATTTAGATAATTCGAATTTGGGAAACAGGTTGTATAAATTCGATTGTGCGCGGCCACACTAAGCACCTTAATTCGGTTTTTAACCACATTAATTCGGTGGTGTGCGGCCACACTACCCCATTAATTTAAACACAGTAATTCGGTGGTGTGCGGCCATACTAACCCTAATTCGAATTAACAAAATCGATTTAGGCTCTACTCCGTTCGTCGAGGTGGAGTACAGAAATCGATTTAAAGGGCCCTTTAATTCGAATTAACTGGCTCTGTAGTGTGGACGGGTGAAGGGTTAATTCGGATTAACGCTGCTAAATCCGAATTAATCCCGTAGTGTAGACCAGGCCTAAGAGCCAATGCGCCCCTGCGGCCCAGCCAGACAAGTTCTCCCACGCAGACCCTAGGCCATATGCCCAAGCAGGGACATCCATATATAGAGGGGTTCCCTTCCCACTCCGCTTTGATCCAGGTAAGAATTTATACTGGAATACAAGACATGCGGATGGGGGAACCAACCTGGTTTTTTCTACTTTGCATTTATTGAAGAGGAACTTAATGGGCCAATACTGCCATCTGCTGTCAAGTGTGGTGAGCAGGATTATTTCACTGACATGTTTTGGGGCAGGGTGCATTCATATTTTGTCATATTCACATTCTGGCCACACACGAATCAGTCGGACACGAGTCAGCAAGCACTCAGGATCTGGGTTCCTGCTGGGGAGGAGGTCCAAGCCCAAGTCCCACTGTGACTTGGGTCCAAGCCCTGTCATTTTGCAGTGTGGATGCAGCTCGAGCTCCAATCCAACCTCAGGAGGTGTGCGTCATGCAGTGTGGACACGTTACTACGGTTGTGAGACCCGGCTCCAGCAACTGTAAACCCAGGTTTGCAATGCAGTGTGGACGCTCAAGTGTGGGCTTAGAAACACCGAGTCCACAAGCCCAGGTTCCACAGAGCTGGGTTTACAGTGCAGGATAGACATACGCTCCTAAATCAACCTAGAAATTAACCATGTGATTTGCAGAAGGAATCTAGATCATAATGGCAAGGGAGATTCCTGAAAAAGCCAAACAATTCTTAAGCAAGAAAACAGTTCCCAATCCAGTAAAGCACATGCTTCACTTTAAGCACCTGAACAACCGCAATGACTTCAAGGGGACCAATCTTATGTTTATAGTTGGGCACACACTTAATAGCGTTGCTGGACTGGGGCCAGCGATAGAGAATGCAACTCCACCAATCCCCTTAAAAATATGTTCCTTTCCTTTCCAGACAGCTTAGATCTGAAAAGAAGTTAGAATCAAGTAAAATTGATATTAATATTGCTAGTATTTCTCCAGTGTTTTGTATTCAATTGTGCTTAGCTTTAAAGTTACCCTACTATGATCCTCCAAAGAGAGACCCTAAAACGAATACTAAAATATACCGCACAACTGGCCCCAAACAGCACTTTGATCTGTGATCTTGCTGCAGTGATGTTCAGCTGGCTGTGGGTGAATTTCTCCAGTCTCACATGATATTGTGCCTTGGATGGGGAAAGAAAAACCCAGGCCCTGCAAGGAGTGGCACTGGGGTTCATTGGGTGACATTTTTCTCAAAGCCCTAGTATACTAGTACCATCATGGGTTTCCACAAGTTCTGTAGCTCTGTGGGCCAGCCACTAGGGTGGAGGGGGAGGACAAATTTATGTAACACATCCAAAACAGTGGACTACATTAGCATAGCATTTGGAGGTGTGTTGTAAGATGTGCCATCTTTCAAACAGACAAGATCTGAAACTGAGCTCCGACCACTTGTGCTCATCAAAGTGTTAGTGTTGCCTGCATTTAGAAATTTATCACGCATCTCGTGATATTCGGTGTTTTTCCTTAAAGCCCCAGCTCCTGGAATCAGGTGATTATGTGAGATGCTCAGCTTGCATGAAAAAGAAAAGTAAACTTCTAGCCCTCGTGGTTGTGGAGAACAGCTTTAAAATGTGCCCCACAGAAATCAGAAGGCAAATAAAAAGACTCCTCTTCCTATCGATCAGTATTTTCTTGGAGCCTGACTTGTGATTTTTTTGGAATGCTTGGGTTGGCAGTATCGGAGCTCCCATGACACTTTCCCCAAGAGTAGAGTCCTGGCCAGATTCCAATTTGGATGATCCGATTCTGTCTATTTAAAATCCTCCCTGGACTTTCAATTGAATATGGAATTCTTGATCACTGTTGTAAATTTCTTCAATGAGGCTGTGCACTAGGGGACAGCGTCTACAGCCTACCCTAGATAGTATTATACTGGGGTGCTGGACCATCGCTGTGTATCAACTTTGAAAAGCAGTTTGACACATGCCTCTGGATTTGGGCGCTGTTTAGGAGTATTTATTATTATTACGATCGCCGTGCTGATTAGCGTTCGGGGCTATTACTGGAGAATGCCAGAGTATTTTTTCCCAGGATTTAAACTCGGCCACGGGGCCGTTTTTCTACAGAAATAGCACCCTGGAGGGAGCTGTCATTTCTGGATGCTGATTAGCTTTTGCAAGGTTACAGCGAGCAAGACTGATTACCCTGTAGTGAGCTTGAGTTCATTCACCTAATCAGGCCAGCCCAGCGGGCGGGTGGGGGGGAGGGGGAAAGAATGTAACCCTACCTCACAGTTTGACAACTTGGGCTGTTCCAGAGTTTTTCTCACACCCACAAGCTGTAACAATTCATTATGTTTGATTTTTCATTCTTCCAGCACCAGCCTTGGCTGGTCCTTCATTCACAGCTTGTTCTAGTGACATGCAGTTACTCCCAGGACTCTCTTGGCTTCAGCAGCCTCTGAGAGTCTTTGAATTTATGTATGCACCTATTTTATTTACTGATTAATCCTAAGAAATTAAGGCTCCTTCAAAAGATCTCCTGTTAAGTATACTAAGCCAAGCTAAGAAAGCAGGGTGTCTGATCTGCCCTGCCCTCTTCACACATTGTTTGAGTTGGGGATGGGCAGACCAGAGTTACTGAAGGTGGAGGCTAGAAATGAAGCAAAGTCTTGTAGCTAAGAGATGTGGATTCCATTCCCTGCTCTGCTACAGCCTTCCTGTGTGGCTATGAGCACATCACTTGAGCCCTCTGTTATGATGGAAGTTGGGTGAAACACTCACCAGCTTGCAATTTATAACAGCCAACCTTCATTTAGGATAAATGTCAGAAGCAATGAAGTTCCTTGATGGACTAGATAACTGAAACAATAGGAAACACCCCCTCCCCCCCCCGCAAAAAAATAACCCATAGGCCACATGCAAGGCTGGAATCAGAGTTCCTCCGGCATGTGGTCTGAGAGGTTTTCCTTGGGGTCTGAATGTAAACATAGGGGGCTGAGTATTGTTTGGTGGAAGTGTGTGTGTGTGTGTGTGTGTGAGAGAGAGAGAGGGTGGGGGGGTGGGGATGGTAAGGAAGCCCCGGAAAAGCACTTGCAGTGTGACCTTGAGAAAAATCTAATAGAGAGCTTTTTGAGCAGATTGCTGGCTGGAAAGAGGCTTTGAACAGAGAAACTGTTTCCTGCTGTGTACAGGAAAACAGCACTTTGTACATTCTTTGTAAATAGGATTGCAGAAAAGAAATACCTGACTCCATCGTCAATTTCTCTGTCTAACAGGAACAACCTCCAACCCCCCATATACTGACTAACTTCTTGAGCCAAAAGGTGTAACACCTTTCTCGATACCCTATTTATAAAAGCAGGATCATAACCCTTCCTTTGTCTTGTCTATTTAGATTGTAAGCTACTTGGAGCAGGGACTGTATCTCAGTACATGCTTGTACAGTGCCTGATACAAGGAGGCCCTGACCTTGGTTGGGGCCCCCAGGTGCTATTGTGATTTCCTCACAAGTGTGGCCGGGGCTGGAGTCATTCCGGCCATGCACCAAGACGCTTGAGTCCTCTTGCAAATGTCACCTCTGCCCTGGGGGGAAAAAACACTCTCATTTGCTGCCTTCTGCCATCTATCTAAAAATCCAGGGGGGATTTTAGATAGATGAACAAGAGAGAGTTTCTTTGCTCACAGTTCCAAGCCTCTTTCCAGCCAGCACTCTGCCCAAAACCTCTCACTTGCTCATCTCCTGGGGAAGGACAGCCAGTCAGGACTGCTGCAGGAAGCAGGTAGAGCCCTGTCCTCAGGAGCCATCCTCAGAGGTGAGGAGAGAGCAGAAAGTGCCCCGCAGCTCAAGATGGCTTCCCTTTCCTCCAGGGAGCAACAGGGTGGCTTTTCTGCTCTTCCCTCCACCCTCCTGCCGCACCTGGCCTGGGAAGGGAGGGGGCAGGGTGAAGAAATCCAGGAGGAGCAACTGTGGGGCTAGGGAGCAGAACTGATGTGGAGGCTGGGAGGAGTGCGTAATTAATTGATGGCCTTGGGGAGAGGTGGATGTGGGGCTGGGGGACACACACACAGAGTTAATTAATTAGAATGTTGGGGTCTGGGGAGAAGCTGGAAGCTCAGCGCCATCAGGCAGCTAGTGGGAGCCAAAACTGCTGTACCCAATACAGTCGGGAGGGTGGGCAATTCTCTTTCACACCCAGACACGCTGGGTGGGGGCGGGGGGCATTGAAAAATCAAAAGACAGCCCCAAAACACAACCTCATCTTCTCAAAATCATGAGGTTTGGGGGTTTTTTGGGGCAATCTCATGATTTTTGAACTTTGGGGGTTGGCCACCCAGAATACAGCTGATAAGCCCGATCCCAAATGTATTGGCAAGCACCAGGAAGTTCAAGTGATTTTTTTTTAACTGATTTTTCCTTTTGCATGAACCCTGCTCTTCTTCCCCCTCCCCCCCACGCCGGCTCTGTAGAGCTGGGACTGAAAGTTTCTGTGGGCTCACAAGGGGAACGTGATTGACCAGCTCTGATAGTCTCTCCAGTAGAGAGCAGTGGTGCCCAGGCACGCTGCCGGCTAACACATTGCAACATCTTTATTTAGGCACTCCAGACACTTGAACAATATGTTTCTGAGCTGCAAAGGGAAAAGCTGGCCCCAGTAATGGTTGCACGCTATGGGATGCTGCTAATGTGTCATCAGTGGAGACTGAAGTGTCCTTCAGAACAGCCGCCGCTCGGTGCACCTTGTCACAGATGGCTGGGGTGCTGCTTGACTCAGGCCTGCCTGTGGGGCTGAGCAATGTTCATTTAGCATTCGCAGCCTGCCCGCAAGTCTCTCTCCCTAATTAGAGGTGATGTAGGAAACAACACGAAGCGCGCAGACCTTTCAGTCTGATCAGCGCCAGGCAGGGGTAGAGGAATGTGACGGGAGCAGAGATTTCGGGATCGGGCTGTCAAGAATCATTCCGCTGAGCACACAGCGGAAGAGGAAGACCTGTCGGAGGGGATAATTAGCCCAGCCCAGCCGTGCTGCTGGAGCGAAAAAAGTGCTGACACGCATTCCCCACCCACCCACCCCTTTTCCTAATGGGGGTTGTCCCTAATCCGTCCCTCAACTGAAACCCATTTCATCCTCCCACTTTTTGGCACGAGCCCTATGGCGAATCGTGGCTTTTGGATGTAGAGGCGCCAGGCACCCTGCTACTGACCCACACGGGAGCATGGTAGTGCCTGAGCATGTGGGGGTCCCATACCCGGGCGGTTGCATTGTGATGTGGGTTCCACCAACTGAGGTAGGGGGAGAATGGATTAGGGATTCGGTTGTCAGGCAATCACTCATTCCTTGGCTGGGCATTTATTCACTTGCAGTGATCTAAAGCAGCGCAGCTTTGCTGCCTCTCGTTAGCATCTCTCTGGATCGTGATCCAGCCAGGATCCCTGGGAACACCAGTGTCTGTCTCTTGTTTGTTCCCCACACGTTCCTGGCACCGGTAACTCCATCCTGCCTCCCCCACTCCCTGGCTTTGTTTATCATTCTTTAACATTGATAGTGCGACAGCGCCTAAAGGCCACCGCAGCCGGGATGGATTGTGCCAGGAGCTCACTACAGGCTGACTGGCTCTTTAAGGGGAGAAGGGTCCAGCCCCACCCGTAACACACTTCGCTCATCTGCCCCGGTGGAGAAAATGATCCAAATCACGTGAGAGACGGGCAGCTAAACCAGGCCTTTCCTGGCGGAGAGAAGACAGAAGGGGAGACTCCAGATAGGAAGCCCTTGGAGTTGGTGCTTGAGAGAGACAAAAAAGGACCCCAGGGATGGGGAAAGCTGAGCACTGAGGGTGAGACATAGGCCTGGTCTACACTACGACTTTAATTCGGATTTAGCTGCGTTAATCCGAATTAACCCTTCACCCGTCCACACTACAGAGCCAGTTAATTCGAATTAAAGGGCACTTAAAATCGATTTCTGTACTCCACCTCGACGAGCGGAGTAGCGCCTAAATCGATTTTGTTAATTCGAATTAGGGTTAGTGTGGCCGCACACCACCGAATTACTGTGTTTAAGTTAATGGGGTAGTGTGGCCGCACACCACCGAATTAATGTGGTTAAAAACCGAATTAAGGTGCTTAGTGTGGCCACGCACAATCGAATTTATACAACCTGTTTCCCAAATTCGAATTATCTAAATTCGGATTAATCCTGTAGTGTAGACATACCCTAAGAGGGAAGGGCAGGAGTGGAAGACTCTGTGTTTGTTTTAGCCTTGGATACTCTGGAAAGAGTGGGCTTTTTTTAATGACTGATTTAGCTGGAGGGCCATGTCACTGCAGCAGCCAGGCCAGGCTGGAAGGTCAGGAGATCTGACCTGAATTAGGAGAGAGAGAGAGGCAGCCGCTAGCCCAAAGCCGGACAGGGTAGGCAGTGCTGTGCAAACCTGTCGTTCCCCCTTTTTGATCTGAGTGGCTAGGCGGGGCCCTGGGGATGTTCCAGTTGGGAGTAGAAACTGACGGACTCTGGTAGTTTCTTTGAGGCAGCCTTCTTTATTTACAAGGAATGGATGAAGTCCTGCCTCTGCGAACACAGGAAGACGCAAAACCAGGGCCGAGTGTCTTGGCTTATAGCCCCAAGCTGCTTCAGTCAGCACCAGACCCAGCTGCCCTCTCCCTAGCTGCTTCCAGGATCATGGACTAGTAGGGTTGCCAATTTTGGTTGGACATATTCCTGGAGGTTTCATCACAAGACATAATCTTAATTAAAGATTCATCTTTAATTCCTGGAGACTCCAGGACAATCCTGGAGAGTTGGCAACCCTATGCACTGGGCTTCCCCAGGCTGTCCCTCTGTCTGTCTTCCTGCAGCTTATCCTGTCTCCCTCAATCTCATGCAAACACACACACACAACATTTCCACCAATCAAAGCCCCTGCCCCTGTCTTCTTGAACCAGGGGTTATGATATTCCACTTCTCGTTAACGTTCCCATGGGCCTGGGTTTTTGGGCACAACGGCCGTTGTTTTTCCCCCTCCTGATCAGGGCCGGCTCCAGGCACCGGTGAAGGAAGCAGGTGCTTGGGGTGGCCAATGGAAAGGGGCGGCACGTCCGGGTCTCAGGCGGGAATTCAGCAGCGGGTCCCTCAGTCCCTCTCTTCCTCTTTGAGCTGCCACCGAAGAGGAAGACAGGGAGCGAAGGACCCGCCGCCGAATTGCCGCAGAAGAATGAAGCGGCACGATTGAGCTGCCGCCGAAGTGCCGCCGATCAGCTTTATCTTTTTTTGTCTAGGTCTCTGTGGTCAAATCTTTACAAGAAGTTTATAGTTCTTGTTTTAATTTGTTTGCATGGGTGGGTTTGAATGATTTCTGAGTTCCTGTCTGGTGCCCACGGCCTCAGTGTGGTTATCCCCTTGTCTCACTGGAGACACCGCCAAAGTAGCTTTTTTTCTTTAGACACCAGGGGTTGAGCAACTACCAGCAACACCGCAAAATGAGTGCAGGTGACACAATGTGTCACAAAATGTTTTGTGTGTGGGTTTTTTTTTTTCGCTTCGCCGCTTGGGGCGGCAAAAAAGCTGGAGCCAGCCCTGCTCCTGATTACAAAGCCTGTCTACATGTGTTCTGAGTGGCAGGTGGCAGCCACCCCAAACCTGACCCATAACACTATCGTAAATGACAATCCTTGTCCCAAAGACCATGCAGTCTAAAAGACAAGGTGGAATGACACAATCGAATGGGCCGGGGCAGCGTAGGTGCGATGAGACAACAAATATGTTAAGATGTGCACATTTTTTAGTCAGCCTCTTGTAGTGACGCTAGCCATCCATCTTGTTGTAACTCAGGCCCTGATCCTGAATGAGCTCCACACTGATTGACCCCTGCACTCCCATAGAGCCCCGTAGACTGTGGTGGGGTTCTGCCCACAGAGATGGCAGGATTGGGACAACCGGCTATAAGCTCTTCAGGGCAAGGATGGTCTCTGATTGTGTTTGTGCCCAGGACAACGAGGCACCTGAGCGGATTCTCTGGAAAACGAATAGTAAATTTCAAGTTCAGTCTGACTAAAGATGCTTCCCGGCTGAGTTTCTCAACTTTCACTTTGTTCTTGGTACGTGCGATCTCATAATCTCTCTAGTTCCACAGTAATCCATAGTCTTCCAGGAAAAACAAGATCTGAAATTCTAATGTTTAACACAAGTAGACTTTTTAATTAAAAAAAAAACTAAGATCTTCTTTCTATATCATAAAAAAGAACTTCAAATGCATTGTTTTTCCTTTATAGATTTCCCATCTAGGAAAAACTGGCAAGGAGGTTGTGTAGTGGCTAGTTCTTCTGTTCGCCTTGTGACTTTTTGACATTGTGTAGCCCATCTTTCAGGGCTAGCTCAGTCCCTGTTTGATGTGTATACAGGAGAGAGGTACCTCGCAGTCTTTGGACAGTTCCAAAGTTTCTGTCACCTGCACTCATTTCGCGGTGTTGCTGGTAGTTGCTCAACCCCTCCTGGTGTGCTAAAGAAAAAAGCTACTTTGGTGGTGCCTCCAGTGAGACAAGGGGATAACCACACTGAGGCCGTGGGCACTGGACAGGAACTCAAATCATTCAAACTCACCCATGCAAACAAATTAAAACAAGAACTATAAACTCCTTGTAAAGATTTGACCACAGAGACCTAGACAATCAGTAAAAATACCCAATAGTTAAAATGCTTAGAGATATTAATAATGCTTTTGAACGACTAAAGGATATGCTGGCAAGTGTATAAGGTCATGTGACACCCCCCGGATGTTCCTAAACAAAAGTCTGTCCCCCTATCAGTTCTGTCTGCCCCCAGTGTCTCAGGTATCCAGGTGGTGCGCATGGAGAGATGTTGCTGGCCTGTAAGGAAATGCTGTTAGAAACACATCTTGTTATACTGGGAATTGGCAAGCAGGTCCCCCCCTGGGGATTGCTGGAGCAGGACTAACCACTTGCCCGCTTCTGGGACGGTGCTGACAGTCGTTAAAGCTTGGAACCCACGAGCTCAGTGGCCAGGAGGTCGGGTCTCTGGTGTGGGCTGGCTGCAGGGCAAGCAGGCTGCAGGCAGTGGCAGGGGAGCCAGGCTGTCTCCTGTTGCTGGCAGGCTGGCGGCAGGAGGGACAGCTTGTTCTCTCCTGAGGCGTTTTTTGCAGGCTGAGGTTCCAGCAGGCCCGTTGCTGGGCCTGGAAGTGCTGTGCTGGAAGGCTGGAGGGAGACTGCCTCTCCTCTCCACTCCCCGGGTGGTCTCTCCCAGACGGAGGGAAAGCCGGACTATTCACAGCTTCCCTCCTGCTTCCCTAAGCACCTGGGACTCTGCACAAGGCCAGAGACTGCCTGGCTGTCTTTTGCCCTCTACTCGGAGGTGACGGGGGGGACGGGGTGGTCACATCCCCCTCCTGTTCCCTTCTGCTGCCAGGGAAATCACCAGCACAAGGCTCTGTTGCAGACCCCACGGGGGCCCCAAAGGCATGTCTGTTCTCTTCGGGCACCGTCCTCTTGCTCCAGGGTTGGGGGCTACCACTGTAGGATGCAGGTTATAAATACCCATAACCTCCCCTCTCTGGAAGCTAGCACCTAGAGGATGTTATGTCCCGTGACAACTCTTACTCCACTGAGATCCTTGCAGGGTTTAAACACGAGAGTGAGTGGCATCCATCACACCAAGGGTCCTTCTCCTTGAGTCACCGAAAGCTGTGCCCTTGTTACTACCAATCTCTCAAAGGCTTGTTCTCGGACAGAGCAATCACTCCGTAAATATGACACAATGGGTTCCCACTCACTTTCCCTCTCAGTTTCAACCAAGCTAAATCGACTCTTTCCTAAAATGATTTTTCTAGCTGGCCACTGCTGCAAACTCAACCTGAAACCCTGACCATGTCCTTACTCCTTCATCTATCAGCAGTAATGAAAACTTCGCCGTGTGGGGAATGAGGCAGAGTAGAATCCAGTTTAGTCACCTGTAGCTGGGTTGGCTCAGCAGGGCTTTGGTTGTGTCACTAAGTGAGCAGATGGGAGTGGAAGTCACATGTTTGAGCCAGATTTCACTCTCAGTTACACCAACCTAGAGTGACTCAGTTGACATCCACAGTCCCAATTACATGACAATCAATGCACAGTGACTTCATGGAAGCAATGATCTCGGTAGTTACGCGGAGTCAGTCCAGGGAAACACCACTGCACTCGGCATGCTGAATTCTAGGCTCATGCCGAGTTTATGCCAGTGAGCTCCTATTGGCTTGATGGAGTTATACCTGATTTACGCTGGTGCAAGGAAGACCAGAATCAACCCCGATCAAGTTACTTCATATTTACGCTGATGCACAATAACTGAGATCAGAATGAGGCAGAAAGAGGACGTTTTAATTGCATTCACTTCTCTGACATCAGTGGAGCTATGGCAAATTACCCCAGCTCAGGTTCTGACCAATAGTATCTAGTGGCATTTAGTCCCTCTCTGAGTGTTTTTGGCCGTGGAAAGCATTTTGCTAGTGACCATGATGATCTCCTGCAGGAAACATGGTGACCTTGCACTGCATGTGCCAGATGGACATGTCTGCGGACATACGGGCAGGATAGGCCTGGAAAGATTGTCTTGCATGCTGACTCTGCTGGCATCGCCTCTGACAATTAGCATGCCCTGAAGGGAGAGAGAGAGATTCTGGAAGCCTGACAGGCACTTTACAGCCAGAAACACGATGTCCAAAGTTTCGGGGACACACTGTGTTTCCATGTCTAATACCCTGGCAGTCACTTTCTGATTTCAGCACCTGGCCAGCCTGTACAGTGAGACACTGGAGAAAACTTTGGCTCCTCTATGTAAAAGGGGGGAAACTAAGCGCTAATGGTGGTGCAGACTTAATACCATGAAGCTTGATTGCTGTAATGCTCTCTCAGTTGGAGCTCACAGCAGGGTCTCTCCTTGGCTTGAGCTACCATGACCAGGAATCACCCCCCTCCCCTCATTTGATGCTGACTGCTGAGGAAGAGATGGATGGGCTTGGAGCTGGCCCTGTTGCTTTTCATGGCCTTTCCTAGTGTAGGAAGGACCTCCTAGGGCAGTGGTTCTCAAAGTCGGCCCGCCACTTGTTCAGGGAAAGCCCCTGGCAGGCCGGGCCGGTTTGTTTACCTGCCGCGTCCGCAGGTTCGGCCGATCGCGGCTCCCACTGGCCGCGGTTTGCCGCTCCAGGCCAATGGGGGCTGCGGGAAGTGGCGTGGGCCGAGGGACGGTGCTGACCGCCCTTCCTGCAGCCCCCATTGGCTTGGAGTGAACCGCGGCCACTGGGAGCCGCGATCGGCCGAACCTGCGGACACGGCAGGTAAACAAACCGGCCCGGCCCGCCAGGGGCTTTCCCTGAACAAGCGGCGGACCAGCTTTGAGAACCACTGTCCTAGGGCACGTCCACCCAGCCCACAGCAATGAGCTTCCCAGCCCAGTTTGACAGACTGGGGCTCGCACTAGTGCTCTAAAAAGAGCTGTGTAAAAAGACCACACTTTGAAGTTGTGACTCGGAGTGGTGCTCAGTTGTCTGTAGCCTAGTGGGAGTGGTGGGCTTCAGAGCCGAGCTGCAACCTCAAAGCACTGTCTACACAGCTATTTTTAGAGCACTAGCAGGAGCCCCACAATCCCAAGGCTGTTGACCCAGGCTGGAAGACTTGCTGCCACGGGCCGTGTAGCTGTACCCCTAGAGCCTTGGCTTGATGGCCCAAGCACCACCTGCTATTTAAGGATCCTCATGTAACCCCTCTAGGATGGAAGGCGGTTTTTCATTCTGCTCTCTGATGATCCCCCTCAAGAGGGGCTGTGAGGCAACCATCGATCCACTGGATCATGGTGTACATGCAAGAGGTGTGTGTGGATTGCCACGGGCATGCAGGGGCAAAAGAAAATGCAGGCCTGTTATTTACCAGGCTGCACGTGGCAATAGACTATATTGGTAAGGGATGCAAGGAGAGTATGGGTCACGATGCAAACTGCAGACACACACACACACACAACTAAAATTAATCAATTTAAAGTTTTATTGGGGATAATTACAAGGGGTAAGGGAGCAGCGTTTGATTAGCTAATAGAGTTAATGAAACTTAAAACACACAATGACTAAAATATCTAACAATATTTATAAACAAAGATGCAGCAATTAGTAATAACTGATACTTACAAATACAAACCAATGCATAACGACCGGCAAACGTAGAAACTCTGTTTGAAACACGTGAGCTGAGAGAGAGGCTTCGAGGTGATCAGGCTCGGTTACGGGTGTACACAGGATACACAGGATTCGTTTTTCTTTCTCCTCTCCCTGCCTGCACATGGCAGGCAGCCCATAAAGTACCAACTATGACATCATAGAAGTGTCATAGGGGACGGGGCCCAAAACCTGTTTGTGTTCGTTTCTGATTGGCACAAGCAAAGTTTACACCAAGTAGGGGAGCAGGTGCCTCAAAGTCTGGCTTCGCCCCCAAAAGGTGAGGAAATGCATATTGCTTTAGAATGCGTGCAACACTGAATGACAAAAGAAGAGGCCAGGGCAATACCGGTATGGGCAAGTTTTACAGGATGCAGACAGGAACTCATCTCAACAGTGTGATGAATCCACGTGTGACTGACAAGCCCAATTCGAGAGCAACGCTGCTTGTTACAAGTTTCCCAGATCCATGTATTGTCTGAGTTCTCCAAGATTACAGCACGCGGCTTTCTTCTTTCTCACTTTGCGTCCATCCTCCTGGCTGAACAGGATTCTGTGCGCTTCTCACAGCTTTCTACATTGGCTTCATATCATTTTTACACACATCGTAATACCGCCATAAAGGGCAACCCCACTTTCTAGAGCCATCACGAACCTCACTGTACAAAATATTCTTAGGGATACAGTCTCCTTCCATTCTTCTGACGTGACCAAGCCCTCCTCTTATTATTAAGAGGGTATGAACTTAATAAAGGGTCGGATCCTGCTAAATTACTATCCACTAAGACTGAGTTAAATCAGGGCCAGATGCTGAGCTCAGCTACACTGATGTAATTTCAGTTAGATCGCTATGGATGGAAACTAAATTTACACCAGATCGGAATTTGATTTTACTCAAGCTAAACTCCCAATGAGCAAAGACTAAGAAAAAACAAAGGGCCAGATGAACTGCCCAACACTTCAAAAAACCCCAGAGGAAGGAATTAATAATAATGCCTTAGGTAGGAGGTTAGGTGTGTGCGATTGTCCTGTTGGATTGTCCCGGCTATGCTGTCATTTGTAGATATGTTCGTTCTCAATACATTTATAAAGCCACTAATTATCACCGGAGCTATTTGCTGACAGTTCTGAAGTAGCTCCATAATGAAGAGGAAGCCCATGTATTTGTTAGCCTATGGAAAATAATTGCCTGTCACTTAACCAAACATCCTTTGCCCTGAAACCCTTGCTCTTTAGCACTTTTTTTAGCTGCACTTCTTGTAATGCCGCTTGCAATTTCCATACCCTCAAAGGTTTCTTTCTCTGCTGCTGTGACGTGAGCTGAAAACTATACTCCTCAAGAGGAGACAAATGTCCTGCCAGTTTTGCTGTTGTGAAAGGAGAGCAAATAATATTAAACATAGTTGTATTGGTTTAGCAAGACCTCACAGGGGCAGCTCCACTGAAGTCAGTAGAGTCGGGCTGTTTTACACCACACCCGCGCTGGCCCTGGAACATTTGTGGCAATGTCTCACACCGTCGCACTAGGTGAGGGAAGTTACATTACCCGGTCGCATGCCAGCTCTGTTAAACTTTTACTGTTTCCGGTGCCTGTGACATTAACACTGATCACCACCTCAGCCTCTGTTGATGCGGGGCGGGACCCACACCTTTGCTCAGGTAATTGACTCAGATGGTAATTTAATGTCAAGGCGAGCCAGGGAACATGAGATAAATACTACCGCTGGACAAAGCCAACCTGTCAGAAGTCCCAGGTTAAGGTTCGCTGCTCAACGCGTACACAATAAGCCGTCTTTCTGGATGGGTGGCTTGGAATGGATTGGCAATGTGGATGTAAACACTCAGAGCCAAAGCAAATGTGGAGCAAAACAAGTTCATGTCACACGGCCGGTGCTGGAGGAAGAGGGAAACTGGATTGCCTCATGGGCGTGCCACTGTTTTGCCGTGCCTCCCTCAGGGCACTCCTCCTCTGCATCAGGAACCAAAAGGAAACTGAGGTTATGGGAATACACAGTCCCAGAAGGAAACCCACAGGAGACTGGCTCAAGGTATTGTACACTTTTGAGGCATATTAACAATTACCAGAATTCCTCTCTGGATCAGGAAGGAACTTTATGCACCATAATGCTATTGTCTTTGCACCTTGTGCTCCCCTGTTAACTAGGGTGACCAGACAGCAAATGTGAAAAATTGGGATTGGGGTGGGTAATAGAAGCCCATATAAGAAAAAGACCCCAAAATCGGGACTGTCCCTATAAAATCGGGACATCTGGTCACCCTACCTGTTAACAGTGTAGGGTAATAGACAGGCCAATGTAGCAATGTAGCAATGCTGCTGTCAATTGAGAGATGCCAGCTTTCACCAGCTGAGGGTCTCAGCCCTGCATATGTAATTGACAGTTATTATACTTCAGTGGGTTGGAATCTTTTGTGGTTGAAAAGCCTCTTTTGGATAATGGATTTGGTTGGTGGTTTGTTTGGGGTTTTTTGGGGGGGGGGCTTTTGCTAGGAAGCCTTTTACAAATGAGGCTTATTTGGGGGAAAGTAATTGATTAGCAGCCTGCATTTCCAAGAAAACTACCCTCTAAGGGATCTTGAGGTGTTAGCATATTGGCACAGAGTGGGGTAGCTGTGAGTCAGCCCACGGTGTGATGGGGATTGGTGGGGGAGGTTGGGGAGAGACAGAGCACAGATCCGAAGAACTAGAGTGCTGCCAAAAATGGCTCCTTGTAGGGAGGAGAAGAGCAGGCAAGCGCTGCCTTGGCACGGCTCAGCTCCCCGGCAGGAAACACTTCCTTGAAACAAGCAACGGACCCATTTGCAATCCGATGAAATGAATTTCAAATAGCAACCTGGCAAGGGTGTGTTCTCATTCTTCGGGCAGGGCTCCTTCCAGAGCTGAGGGTCCCTGCAGGGGGTTAGCAAGCCCGGCCTTGCATCCCATTCCCTGAGCTAGCAGACTGCCATTTGTAACATTCGGCTTGGGAAAAGCCTGCTCTGCTCGAGGGCTCTGTGGGTGTGCGAGTGGGCTACCCTTAGAGAGGGGTCACACCCGTAATGGAGCAACAGAGGAACCTTTCTTTTCAGGAAAGGGCTGATCCAGAGAGGTGCTGAGCATCTGGGCCCCATTCTGGGCCAACTCCTGAAGTGCGTTGATTTGGGGGAGACTCTTGTTTTTATTTTGTGGTTTCTGTAGTGCCTTGCAGCCCTGCTCACGTGCTAGGCGCTGTAGATACAGAATTTAATTCAATGGAAGCTGCAGCTGCTTGGCGTGTCTCCAGATTAGGCGCTTATGCACAGCATAAGATAAATGGACTCCAATCTCATGCACAAGCGTGCACTACAGTTGCCTGCCGGGGCCAGGAAGGAAATCCACCCACTTGGTCGATTGTCTAGTGTTGCCCAGTTAGCAAAGTGCATTCTGGAGCTGGAATGCTGTGTATTCAATGGGTATTGGGGCCAGGATACTGGATTGCATGCAGGGCCGGCTCTAGCTTTTTTGCCCCCCCAGGCAAAATTTTAAAAAAAGGCGGCCGGACTGTCGAAGCAAAAAAAAAAAAAAACCGGCAGCCGCAGGGAGCGCGTGGAGGGCGGTCAAGGTGGCTTGCAGGGGAGTGAAGGGCGGCACCCGCCCGCTCCCTCTGCCCGTGGGCAGCCCTTCGGCCTTGGGGTGCCTCTTCCGGCCAGGCAGGTGGAGCCCCCGGGGGCTGCAGGAGGTGCTGGCTCAGCCGCTCCTTTAAAGGTGGGTTGGCTGGGCCGGGCTCAGAGTGGCGTGGGAGGCAGAGGCTGGTGCAGGCGGCGGGGAATGGCGCGTCCCGGGGAGCCCGGCGGCACGGTGAGCGGCGGGGATCGCTAGTTCCTGCCCCTGCAGGGCTGGGCTGGCCCCAAATTGGCCAGAATGCCGCCCCTTACAACGTGCCGCCCCAGGCACGTGCTTTCTCGTCTGGTGCCTGGACCCGGCCCTGACTGCATGGCTCTCAGTGGCCTGCTTGGCCATAGCAGAGTCTATGTGCCTGAAGACTACAGGCACCAGCCAGCCCTGGTATCCTCAGGCACAACTGTGCCAAAGCCAATTGAATGGTACCCGCTTATGCTCAGGCTGGATTTTGCCCTACGGGCCGAGAGGCTGGTTCTTTGGCGTTTAGAGCCACCCAGAGTTCTAGGATCGTTGTTACTCGCCTGGGGACTCAGAGACAGGGTTTCTAATGAGTGTGTGCACGTGCGTGTGTGTGTGTGTGTGTGTGTGTGTGTGAATGTGCCTGGCAAGCGTGTGCCCACTGCGCAATGTGCAGACTCAAGCAGGGGCTGTGTATACAACTAGGTGTGCCCAAAAGTGTGCAGGCACGATTGAAAATCCAGGCCTCTGTAGCAGTCTCTCTAGAATCCGTGGCAGAGCCTGAACCCGGGGACCTCAGCACAAGACTCTTCCGCCTGCCGTAAGGGAGCAGCTCCATGGTCGGGAATTCTTCAACAAACGTGTTAGTCGGAAAAGGGGCAATTTGTCGGAACAGAATCTTTTCCGCAGCAAGGGTCGGCTTTGATCACTTCCCCAGGCTGATTTTTTTTTTTTCAAGTTTCAAAATTGTTTTGAAACGTCCCCTTTTGACACCAAAAATTCCATTTTTAGGATCCAGAATGATTTTTTGTTTCACAGTGAAATTTAATTTATAGTAAAAAAAAACAAATGGAAAAGGTTGAAATGGGAATTAAACACTTGGATTGAGATTTTGCGGGTTTTTGTTTCGGGATGGGAAACACTGAAATCTTGAAAATCCTGCTGGGACAGGAATAGCATCTCCCCCAGCACTCTCCGTTACTAGGCCGGAGCAGTAGACTCTTCTCAGTCTATGGAGGCAAAAACCCTGCTGGGATAGGGTAAGTTACAGGTCATCTTTGCTGCTGGTAGGGAAGCTTCCAAATCTGGAATAGTAACCAACCGGACCTCTTATTATTATTAAAAACTGCTGGGGACTGAGCTCCTGAAAACAAGGGCTGAGTATCTTTTGGCTACAACCCCGCATTAGTGTGTGAGCTCTGGCAATGCGCCTACATCCTGACGCAGCACACTGCCATTTTATCCAAATCCCCCTGACCAGTCACAACCCAGACGTGGGTCACGTGGTATCCGTGTCACGTGGTATCCGTGTTACGTGACTTTGGGAGGAGGAGAAGTAGCCACTGGAGACTGGACTGACCCAGCAGCTTGGAGATCTTTGAACACTGGCATTTCGGTCATGGACCTAATTGGAGGGGCTGACGTTCAAGCCGGGGTGCACTGCTCCAGTGCCACTCCCTTCTGACGTAGATGCGGCCTCTCTACACTATGGGTTAGTCTGGGCATAGCTACAGTGATGCAACCCGCCCTGTGCAGACAAGACCTTATTCTTAGCCAGTGAGGTGCTAGGGAAGAGGTTTCGTTGCACTTTGAATCACCGCAGTGAAAATCTTCTGTGCAAGTGTAACCCACTCTCGAGTGCATGTTACCAGGTGGCCCCTCTGTGCCTCATTTGCAGAGGCTGTGAGTCTGTTACTGCCCTCCTTGGAGTGGCTTGGCTCTTTAGCTCAAGCTGTAGCAGCTCACACTGATGCTCAGGAGGTCCTTGGCTCGCTCCATGATGTGTCAGCCAAGAAGGTGTCCCGGCTGTCCCACAAGCCCATCAATTCCATGATGGCTGGGGAGACTTCCCCATTGTGAAAAATCAAGCCGACCTCTATGATGATGATGTGAGAGTGACCCACCCAGCAATTTACTCCCACATCTTTATGGTCTCACACTCCAGGAGCTCCCAGCCCTCTTTGCTTCCTCCCTCCACTTCGAACCAACAGCACCGGGCAGCTCTTAAAGGGCTTCAGATACATTCCTTATTTCTCCCTCCATGCCTACAGCCGGTGAAACTGAGGCAACCCATTTAAGTGACTCCCCCTTTGTCAGTGGCACAGCTGTTAAGAATCAGGAATGTTGAGGGCTGGTTTCCTGCTCTAGCCACTAGCCCTGCTCCAGCACCTTCGTTCTCCTTGTATTGTTTGAGCAGCAGGCAGGCTGCAGCAGATGTATCAGGGCAGTAGTTCCAGCTGCTCTTTGAATGTGTTGGATTCCTTTGGTTCCTTTCCCCAGCGGAGAGGGCTACCCTGAAGACAATGGGAGCAGGAGCCTGCTTGGCTTGAGATTGACAGGATACAGGGCTGCACACCCATGAACGCAGAAGTCCCCCACGCCAGCCAGGAAATGTCCCGAGCTGCACCAGGTGGCCCGTGGCACTGACAGGATGTAGTGAAGGAACTGGAGATACCAGCTTGCCACACCTTAGAGCAATTACAGCTCCCTGACAAACCCAGAGTGATCTATGCCTGCTCCCCCTACTAACGCCCAGAGACAGCTGCTTTGCCAGGTTCATTCCCCAGCTGTTTGCCTGTGACTGTACTTGAGGCTCATGCAAGTCAGGCGAGTTAACTCCATCAGTGCCAAACATGCATGTGACAGGCTCCCTAGATAAGGCAATACAAATGCTACTCCCTCTGCCTTGCTATCCACATTTAATTCCTGTTGATGGGAATGGAATTTCCTGTTGATGGGAATGGAATTTATTGAGCGGTCCGGGGTCGCCATGTGCTGTTTGATTTGATGTCAGGTAGCAGAATCCAATAATAATTAAGAGCTTATATTTATACAGATAGCAAGTTTCCTCCTGAAAGATCTAGGAAGCACCTTGCAAACTGCACAGAAATCACTCGAATAATAAATAATCATAATAATACTTTTCCCACTGCTGAAATGCAGCTAGTTCTGGCGTGGAACTCTGCGGCTTTTCGCAACACATAAAAACAACACACAGCAGTTTAAGACAGGAAAAAAGGCTGAATCCCAAACCTAATTTGTACTGCAAGGGGGAAGCAGGGAAAAAGTAAACATGCAAATTGGCCAGGACGTATGGCCCTGCTGTGGAGAACAGTGCCAGGGGATTTTTAATGACTGCAGGTAGTTAGGCCCTCAGGTTTGTGTCTCATTAACTTGGGTGAATTTGCCAACAAGACTATTTGCTTATAAAGGGCCTGAAAGAAATTTGTTTATCTAAATAACAGGTGCTGGACTCTCATTCAATTCTACTTTCTGTTCTCTTCTTCGTGCACCAGGTGGCACTGTGCCATGTATGAATACGTGCCGGCAGCACTCAGGGGTATGTTTTTGTTTCACCTTCCAGTTATTTTAAAAAAGAAGTTGATGGGTTTTTTTGTTTGTTTGTTTGTTTTTTAAAGCTAAATTTAGGACCCTACGTGGCTGTTTTAAATATGCACCTTGCAGCTGTCAGGACCCTGAGCCTGATCCAACTCCCGTAGAATGGAAAGGCCAACCACAAGCATTCAAATATCATTTCAGTCCCGTCCACCAACACCCCCAACAAATAAGCTTGCCTTTAAAATCATGAATTTAAAATAATAATACCTCGTGGGTTCTCTTTATTTTCCTTCTAATTTTTGAGCCTATAAGTCATCCTTGGGTCACGTTTTCAAGCTTTTCTCTGCAGCCACAATGGCAGGAAATGTCCTTTTTTTATAATAACCGCTGCTGTTCTCACTTAATCACGGGACTCCAGCAGCTGGGGATAGAATCATGAGTGTTGGCGATGTCACTTCAACAGCAGTCAGAACTAGGGTCACCAACCCTCCCGGTTTTGCCAGGGGTCTCCTGGAATCAGGCCCTATCTCCCGGAGGCTACAGAAGCCAATCAGTGAGATTTTAGGCCACTAAAAGTCTGGCAGCGCAGCGGGGCTAAGACAGGCTCCCTGCCTGCCCTGGCTCTGTGCCGCTCCCAAAAGCAGACCGCATGTCCCTGCAGCCCCTGGGGGGCAGGGAGTCTCCACGTGCTGCCCCAGCACCGACTCCGCAGTTCCCATTGGCCAGGAACTGCAGCCAATGGGAGCTGTGGGGGTGGTGCCTGCCAGGGAGCTTGCCTAAGCCCCGCTGTGTCGCCGCCCGGGAGCCTCCCTAGGTAAGTGCCTCCCTGCCAGAGCCCGCACCCCGGCCCCCCTGCCCCAGCCCTGAGCCCCCTCCCACACCCAAACTCCCTCCCAGAGCCTGCACCCCCTCTTCCACCCCAACCCCCTGCCACAGCCCGGAGCCCCCTCCCACACCCAAACTCCCTCCCAGAGCCTGCACCCCTGCAAACAACCACAGCGTGTTTGGGTTTGTGTGATTAGACAATTGGCAGCCCTCGTCGGAACAGGCCCTGTACAATTTATTCTATGTATTGTGATGGCACCTCAGAGTGCAGAAAGTTCTCCCCCTGCCCCAATCTAAGTATGTTGTGGGAAGATCTAGTCCCAGTATGTTGTAGGTTCAATTATATTTCCCCAGCCCTTATTCTGGCAGTGATTCCTGTTTGGTACCCATCAAAATAAACGTGACGTCCTACGTCCATTTATTCATTAATTTGAGGTCTTTCAAGTCCCTTTAATCCTGATTCCCTGAACTGGCTTATCTGAGCCACCTTCCAAACCCTGTGAGGGTTTGCCCGTCCTTAGCTCGGCAGATTACGAGGCAGGGCTGAGATGACTGGCTCAGTACAGGATGCCTATGCATGCTGCAGACCGGGATCTGTCAATTGCCAGTGTGCCAACAGTGTTATCTGCCACCCTGTGTTTCTCGATTTCCCCTCTGACACTCTCCCAACCCTGTTAATTATTAAAGGAGAATAATGAAGGAAAACGTACATCAAAGTCCAGTGTGAGAGAGACACAATCAGCAGTTCATGTGCAGCCATGAGCCATCCCACCCCGGCCACCACAGAGCCACCTGGCCAGCCTGGACAGAGGAACCTTGCCTTCGAGGCTGTGGACATCATTGTCGTCGTCATCTATTTTGTCTTCGTCCTTGCCGTTGGGATATGGGTGAGTCCAGGAGCTCAGTGATTTGCTTCCATTAGGGGACAGAAGACAGGCAGTGTGTGTAATCAGCTATGGGCCTCTCCTGTGTGCAAAGATATCTGCTTATAATCCGCCTGCTTTTTTATTTGTGCATAGTACTTTCGTAGGGCCAGACAGTAGCAGGCTTTGACTGGTATGCTAGGGGGTAGAGAGTAGGAACACTTTCCCCCACACTCCCATGCAGCTCCGATTCCATTCCTTGCAATCCCTGAATAGCACTGAGGGAAGGGTACTGCCGCCAGAATTGCTAAGTATCCCATAATGGACTGGGGAGAAGGGGTGAGGTTCCCCGTGGAATGGCTGCAGAAAGGCGACCTGGGAGACTTTTCTGGCCTAAGAGGAGGAATGAAGCGAAAAGGACTGAATCGGGCATTGGAAAATTTGGAAAGACGATTATTAGTTGATCCCTATTTTCTTTGACCCAGCGGCCTGTCTGGGGAAGTCGTTTTGTTCTCCTAACGTGTGCACTCACTGGGAGGTTGTTAAATGGATTCAGAAGCCCCATCACCCAGTCAGAGGGCAGTTTCTACCCAAGCCAGGCAGCCAACATACATAGGAATGGGGAGAAGGAAAATGGAAGAGCTAGGCCATCACTCCGCACCCCCAGTCTCCGGTGCCCCATGCATCTGCTGCAAGCATGGACCAGAGCTGCTCCATATTCTGGCTTCCAAGACGCAGATGAGAGTGCTGCACAAATCAGAGCGGAGCAACAACTCACAGCTGCTTGGTAACTTCTGGGCACAATGTCCTGACAAACCGAGGGGCTTTCCCACTTGCAAAGTAACAACCAGGCCCCCAGCTCAGAAGCCAGAGAGGCTTGTTAGCTCAGGCTAGTGTTAATAATGGGCTAACAGGAAGCACTCCCCTTCTCGCTGGCCAGAAGCGTTGGCTGGGAACGTGCAGGGGACAAGCTGTGTGTTTCTCCCGTGCAATGGGAAGCTCAGGAAGGATTGGTCATCCTAAGGCTCTGTTCTACTCATAGTTCCCCCTAGAATGGGGCAACTCTTCACTGCCCCGGTGCAATCCCATGTGCACGCTGTAGTACGCAGTCTGGGGTCTCCGACAAGGCGAGCTCTCTGGCGTCCCAGGAATGGATAGGCTACAGCCCGAGGTTTCACCCCGCTGGACTTACCGGAGCACAGTGCATTATTTCCCTGTTTTAACTATTGTTGCTGCACCTTGAGCGTCTGCAAAATGGTTGATTGAATCCTCCAGAAAGCACTGGATGACCTGGATACAGGGAGTTAGTCAATTCTAGCAGCAGCTGGGAGGGCAGAACTGGGAGGACTCCTAGCATGTTGCTGGCAGGACGACTGGAGAGCGGGACCAGTGTGATGGGCGGGAACCCGTGGGCGGGGAAAAGCACTTAATGTTTTTTCTGTTTTTCAGTCCTCCATACGGGCAAGTCGGGGGACAGTTGGAGGGTATTTCCTGGCTGGACGGTCCATGACATGGTTGCCAGTAAGTCTGATGCTTCCACTTGTTACTTAAAAATTGGGTTTCAAGCAAATCCAGGTACCTGATAGAAAGGTCTGGGGATAGGCACAGTACCCACCCCACACAGCTCTGCCCAGGAGCCTCAGCCTGAGCTATCGGGACCCTCAACCACAGAGTATCCTCCCCCCACAGCTCTGCCCAGGAACCTAAGCCCTGAGCTACAGAGACCCCTACCTGGAGGAAAAGGACAGTTCAGTCTCCCTGGTCTTTTAGTTCTTAGCTTTTTTGCTCAGGTCAGAGGCAACGGGTTACCTGGTGCTGTGGCTTCTATGACGCAGCCCCACCTGCCCATTCGGAGCTGGATTTAGGTCCACCCCCTGTTCCCAACTCACTTCACATACAGCTGCAGAACAGCCATGGGAGCATTACATGACTCAGGTCTGCGCGATGCCATAAAAATCACGTAAAGACGACAAAGAAAACAAGCGTATGGCAAAGCCCTTCGCCTCTACCCTTCCCGGGTGGGGGAAAGGCTACGCTATTGACTGTGTGAGGACTAAAATAAATCTCCGAAATGATTCACGAGAAAGGAATAAAGCTCTTAAAGGGCACGCTTGCGTGGGAGCGAAAGGCACACCTAAAAATAATTTCAACGTTTTAAAAGAATAAAGGTGTCACTGGAATAAATAGCCTTTTCATCCAATTGCAAAATATACAGCTGTATCTCTCTCCAGTGAGTCGCTGGTAACGGAATACAGTTTTCAACCAAAAACTTCTTTCTCTGTATACACAGTGCCCATAAATCCTCTAGGCCTCTTCTGTCGGAGAGGCGTACAAATATATAACAGCTGTTATTGCTTTAATGTGCTTTGTGCTCCAATTTCTCCTAGGTGACATTTAGGGAAAAACATAGGGGGTGTTTCCATAACTAGAGCGTGGAAGGTTTAAAAGATGTTGGAAGGAAACTGGCTTTTCCCAGGATCCTTACTCTTCTTATTTTTCATTGCGTCTGGTGGCTGGGCTACTCCAGGAGGTAATATGGCCCAGTGGTTAGAACACATGATTGGGTCTTAGGAGGGCTGGGTTCCAGTCTTGGCTCTCCTACTGATTCACTCTCTGGCAAGTTGTTTAGGTCAAAAGCACCCTCTGAGTTTGCCTGTTTCTGTTTTCCGGGCCCAACTTGAGATTCTTTGGGCTTGATTCTCAGAGGCGCTGTGCCCCACTTGAGTCCAGTTATGACTGTTTTAGCACTGATGCCTAAGGAAACATATGATGCAATATGGGAGGAGGTCTGCTCTGCTGCTGAAGGTGCCATCTTCTGACCACTTGTGATAACCTAAGTACCCAGGACTCTTTGCAAGAGTTGGGAGGTTAACCCCAGCGTCCCAGCTAAATTCCAGTTTGGGTGGCAACGTTCTGACAACTTCAGGGTTTCAGCTTCGAGCTATAACACCCTAATGGGTTTGGTCTTGAAAGATAGTCTCCAAGGCAGGCCTCTCATGTGATACCACAGCAGCTGAGATCAGCTGAGGTGCCAAGAGCCCCTCCAGTTTAACCAAAAGGGTTGGCCAAACAGCATTTCCAACTAATGACTCCCCAACTTTGGCACTAATCTCCCCTCCTGATCTGACAGAGCCCATATATGTGTACAGTATTTCCATCCCATCGCCAACAGCCTGAAGGTGGAAGAAAAATGGCAAACAACCCAAAGTGAGGCTCCTAAATCCAGATTCAGGCATTTAAATCAATGTGGCCTGCCTTTTTCAGAGACTTCGAGGCCCTGAAGTCCCCATTGACTGAGGTCCCTTCCAACCCTGATAGTCTATGATTCTGTCACTGAGGTGAGAGCTTCAGGTACCCTGAAGGTCAAGTCTCATTTATTTAGATGTCTAAACATGGCCTTAGGAGCCTGATGGTAGGGAGCCAGATTTGAAGATTTCGGCCTATAGCTTTTGTTCCCTTTCACCAGTACAAATCAGGAGTAACTCCTCTGAAGTCTGGAGTCCTTTCTGTGTAAAAACCACCCTCAGTGAAGGCAGTCAGGCCTACAGAACCTGCCTTTCCTCTGTCACTGATTACACTACGGGGGAGGGGATCTCCATTGAGTTTGATGATGTTACTCGTGATTTTACATTAGTGTGTAACACAGGGCATGATCCCTCTCCCACTGAAGTTTTTCTCCATTGACTTTAAGGGAAGCTGGAGTGGGGTCTGAGGATAAACCAGTGGTGGGCAAACTACAGCCCGCCGGCCACATCCGGCCCTCCAGCCGATTTAATCTGGCCCTCGAGTTCCCGCTGGGGAGCAGGGTCTGGGGTTTGCCCCGCTCCAGCCAGGAGCCGGGTCGGGGGCTGCTCCGCACACGCAAGCCGCGGCTCCAGGAAGCAGCAGCATGTCCCCCCTCTGGCTCCTACGTTTAGGGGCATCTAGGGGGCTCCGCACGCTGCCTCCGCCCCAAGCACTGCCCCCGCAGCTCCCATTGTCCGGGAACTGGGCCAATGGGAGCTGCAGGGACGGCACCTGTGGATGGGACAGTGTGCAGAGCTGCCTGGCCGCGCCTCCGCATAGGAGCCGGAGGGGGACATGCCGCTGCTTCTGGGAGTTGCTTGAGATAAGCGCCACCTGGAGCCTGCACCCCTGACCCCCTGCCATGCCCCCAACCCCCTGCCCCAGCCCTGATCCCCCTCCTGCGCCCTGAATTCCTCATCCCCAGCCCCGCCCCAGAGCCTGCACCCCCAGCCAGAGCCCTCTCCTGCACCCTGAACTCCTCATTTCTGGCCTGACCCCAGAGCCCACACCCCCAGCCAGAGCCCTCACCTCCTACCCCAGCCCTGATTCCCCTCACCCCCTCCAAACCCCTTGGTCCCAACCTGGAGCACCCTCCTACACCCCAAATCCCTCATCCCCAGCCCCACCCCAGAGCCCGCACCTCTAGCCAGAGCCCTCATCCCATCCTGCACCCGAACCCCAATTTCATGAGCATTCATGACCCACCATTCAATTTCCATACCCAGATGTGGCCCTCAGGCCAAAAAGTTTGCCCACCCCTGGGATAAGCTATAGACCCGTAGGGTAAATACAATGGTGACAAGGGTCAAATGGGCACCCTCCCCATGGTCTCGTGATGGGCTGTGGAACCGCAGACAACTATTTCCATGGCTTCAGGATTATTTTTCTTGGCGCGTCTGTGTCCTCCTGTGAGTTGGACACAGACACTACCAGAATAAATAATAAGGCCACTGTCTCACTGCTCTACAGCTTCTGTGTTTCTTACATCTGTGTCCGATACAGTCGGATGTGTGTATTAGAGAAGGTATTTACATTTCTTGGGAGTCAATATATTTACTCAAGATATGATTTCACATTACCCCAGTCAGCCTTTTAATCAGCAGTTTACTATATGGAGAAGTAGGGCTGGTAGCAGTGTTAATTCTGGCCACAGCTTCCGGCTTCATGCAATATTAATATTTTAACTTTCTCAGAAGGTGAGAAGCAGGTCAAACTCCATTACACTTTGCTCAGAGCTCAGCAGTGGCATATTAGGAATCTGCTGTTCAGACAAGGTGTGGTTGGAAAGCAAACTTTCGGTGGGAGGGAAGCCAAAGCATTGGTAACGCATGGCCAGATTTATCCCTGGTGTATCTCCACTGATGTCAGTGGCCACCTGGGATGAATGTGGCCTGCGTAGAGGTATGGCAAAGCTTTGTCCGAAAGGAGAGCGATAGTTAAAACCAGAGGTGCTTTATCCTATGGGAACAGCACTGTACCTTGTTTTCATCTAGTTAAGGGATCACTGGACCACGCTGGGGGCAGTGTTAAAATTAACCCGAGGTGTTAGCATTTTCCAGACTGCAGCAGTTTTCCATCTATATGTGTTTGAACCCACATTTATGCATGGGTTGCAGCCTTCCCAGGCTCACACGTCCTTTAAGATACATGCGACATTCTTTCCATGCAAGTGTTTCTTGAACAGCTCAAGGTCCAGGCTTGGAGTGTAAATATTTGCCTATAGAAAGGCACTGGATTCTCTCATGTTATAAATGCAAAAGTCCTTGTTTTCTTTTTGCACATCTTCACTTCCTGGCTACCCCAGAGGGAATACTGGCATGATAACTACTCGGGAGCAATTGTCCCCATTGAAATCAGGGGGAGTTTTGCCATTCACTTCGGTGTAGACAGGATGTCACCTCCATTCCTACTTGGTCAGAAGTCAATTGGAGTTTTCCTGAGGAAAAACTAAGGCCCAGATGATCCTCAGCTGCCCCACAGATGGAGGGCACACTCTGGTTGAGGCTCTCCATCATTCCTTCAGCCACCTCCCTGGTGCCATCTCCTCCCTACCCCCATCCTAGACCCTGCAATGGCCTCTGCATGGGCTTGGGGGCCATGCAGGGACAGGGTGGAGATGGAGGGGACCCGTGGGGAGGTTACACATAATTTCATCCCTCCAGCCTCTTGGAGTTTAAGGCTGAAGCTGTGTCATCTTCTTAGCATGGTTCCCTCTGGGGCACAATGGGGACTCTCTGTTCTGTCAGCTCCGATAGAGCCATGTGGCCAGGAAGCTGGGCTGGGGCACCAGGGCCAATACAGAGGCATCCCAGCTGAGGGAGCTGCCAGGTTTGGGGACAGGCCTTCGCAGTCTGTTGGAGGGGATAAGGGTAGAGGGAAGAGAAATGCTGTGGGAGGTGGGGTTTCTGTGAGGGGATCCTCACAGAGATTTCCTCCCTCACAATCCACTGCGAGGATCTGACTGTGGCAGGGGGATCTGGGCCTGTAAGGGCATCAGGATTTGGCCCACTGGGAGAAAGGGGGTTGGTTTCACAGTATTTCCAGGGGAAAGTGCAAAGTCCCTGCAGCCCCTGATTTTGTGAGATTCTCAGAGCAGGGAGATTTGAATAAGCTCTGCCCGCAAGCACCTCCCTTTTCACACCGTGTATCAGAGCCTCCTGAGTTTCACCGATCTTCGTAAAACATGAGCCTTTCTGCTAACCAAGGGTTACGAAAGGAACAGAGCTTAAAGGAGCCCCAGGGACACGGCGTCTGCTGTCACCAGCCAGGGCCCCAGCTGCGAAGGATTGTTTGATTTGCATAACCTCTGCTGAATGGACATTTTTATAACTGCCCCTCAGGTTATCTTGCTGACGGCCCAGGGAGCTCGAGCGGTGCTGCCTTGCAGATGTGGTATCAGCCCACCACCTGCTAACCTGACGGGCACTCACAAACGTGGGCCTTAGTTCTGCATCCATCACTCCTGCTGGGTTGCATTTTGATGGGGCACCTCGCAAATAAGGGGAGCAGAGTCATGCCCCGAGCACGGAGCGTGAGGAGTGATCACATGAGGATACATGGCACATGATGCATTTATGTCACACTTTGAAGCCGAAAGCGCTTTACAAACCAGCAGCTAAACTCTGATCACACATGGAGGGGGCCTTCCCTCCCTGTAGGGCATCTCAGACACGGCCATGGCGGCAGCCTGTTCCCCAGACATTGCAACTAGCCCCTCTGCTAGTCTGGGAGGAGGGATCTGCACAGGGGGGCAGGGACTGAATAGGCCAAGGGAGAAGTAGGTGGAGCTTAAGGATGCAAATTGCTCTCACACATGCACCTCCCCCACCCCAAGCTTGCAGACCTTATCCAGAAAACATGCCACCACCTGGAGCTGCACCTTCCTTGGGGTCTCTGCTGTGGTTGGGGATCCCCCTTTAGAGGTGGCCCGGGGACACCCCTGTTAACACAACTCCATCGCACCCACTTTGTTGGGGTGGCACATAGGGCAGCAGCTGCAGTGGGGAAAGGGGATCTCCAGTGGGATGGATCCCGAGGGAGCAGCGGCGTCTGGGGTGGGTCCCGCAGCCTGCATTGATACTCTGGGGGCAAAGCAATAAATGCGTGGGGAGATTCCTCGCACTTCGTGGAATACCCGTAGACTGGAATAAGCCATAAAGAGGCTCCGCAATAATTTACATGTTTACAATACATAAACTTAAAAGGAAACAAGTGCTTGTTTCAAACAGGCCCCATCCTGAATCTGTGCTCGGAGCGTATCCATCCGTTTACCTATGTAACTGCTATGGTATCTCTCACTGGCGTATCTGAGCTCCTCAGAATTCATTAAGACAACTCGGCAGCGGTGTCTGTCGAAGGGAAAACTCCCACTGAAGTCAATGACTGAATGAAAACTGACCGGATGAGGGCCAGCACCAGGGGGCAGACTCACATAGGTTAGATGACTTTAATAAGTCAAAGCACCGTATCCTTTAAAAAAAATCCATCAGACAACAGCCTCGGACGTGACAGCAGGCCAGGCCATAGGGAAGTGCTTTATGTTGCTTAGAAACCACTTGCAATGACTCTCTGCATTCTCTGCCTGTGCTGTGTGTTTCAGATTGGAGCCTCCCTGATGTCAAGCAACGTGGGCAGCGGCTTGTTCATCGGCCTTGCCGGCACCGGAGCAGCTGGGGGCCTCGCCGTCGGGGGCTTTGAGTGGAATGTAAGAATCCAGGCTGCCCTGGAGTTACAGTTTACAAGGGGACGGGGTGTGGGTTCCATGAATCAGTTATTAACAGTATTGTCAACCCCACCAGTGCTCACAACTCCTGAATCAGGCCCCCTCAAAATCACGAGATTGTCTTGACAATCATGAGATGTAAAATATGTCAATGTGGTGGTTCTTTTTCTTTACCTGCTGCTTACTGAACCTTCAGGGAGCTCCCAGGTCACATTTTTAGGCTGTGCTCTGCAGCCATGAAGGTTAGAAACTATGTTTTTAGAAAATAAAAGTGGAGATTCCCACATAGTAACAGGATTCCAGGATCTGGGGCTTTAGGGAAAACAACACATCTCGGAAAAGTAGGGTTGCCAACATTGTATTTCAAAATAAGTGTTCTTAGCACCCACTCCCCACCCTTCCTCCTGATATTATTATTTTATTATAATTAATAATAAGCAGTACTTGCTTACATTTGCCAGGGGTATTTATTCCTGCTTTTTGCAGCACTCAGCAACTCCTGATCTTGTTGTATAGAGATGAAAAAATAAGGGGCATCCCTTGTAATAAGGTAGTAGTTCTCAACCAGGAGTCCAGGGGCCCCTGGGGGGCCATGAGCAGGTTTTAAGGGGCTGCCAAGCAGGGCCGGTATTAGACTCACTGGGGCCCAGGGCAGAAAGCGAAAGCCCCACCATGCAGGGCTGAAGTCTGAGGCCCCTCAAAGCCTGAGCATCTTAGTTTCGTGGGGTCCCCTGTGGTGTGGGGCCCCGGGCAATTGCCCTGCTTGCTAACCCAGAACACCGGCCCTGGCTTGTATATGCAGAAAAACAGTTGTGGCACAGGTGGGCTGTGGAATTTTTATAGCATGTTGGGGGGGCCTCAGAAAGAAAAAGGTTGTGAACCCCTGTAATAAGGGACTGTGGGCAACCCTACACACAAGACTCACCATAAAGCCACAAGAGCTAATAACATTTCAGGTTCCAAAATGTGTGTTTCTGTGTTCAACAACTTGGTGTGAATTGGGGCCTATTGAAATCCGTTGGAGGTTAGCCGCTGACCCTTCGAAGAGCATGAACACTAGGTGTAGCATGTACAACTCAAAAGGAATTACTAGGTACGCTGGCTAGAAGTGAGTCTGGTGCTAGTTTTCCTGCAATACACATCCATTAGATAACTCAAAATCTCTGCTGTTCCATTCCAAGACCTCCCTTGAGTGGAGCCTGGTAATGGTGCCAATTTATCCCCAAGGGGCACGTAGGAATCCACCCAAGATCAATTTTCTTGCATATATTTTCACTGCAGCTGGTATTTTGGGGAGTTGAGATTTGGGTCCCGTTGCCAGTTCCAGTTTGCACTAACAAGCCCTTTCAGCAGAACACGGAGCCTACGTGCAGTCCGTGCGCCATCAGACATATTGATAGATTTTGTGATCATGGAGAGCAAACGTGACTCCACTAGTTTTAACGTCTCCATTTTGGCCTGGGCTGGATTTTGGAGCAGCAGAGTGCGATGGGAGAGAGAACTTTAAACTCCCAGAAGACACTTCATGTAAAACAAGCGATCCATTTCATTTACCATGTGCAGGTGCAAATCCAGTTCAATCACACAGGAAGTTGTCCAAAAGTCCATCAGAGTCTTCCTGTTGCTTCTATTTCTGCTGCTCAGAGAGATTCTGTTCATTCAGCATCCTCGTCTGCTAACCTAGTCATACTGTCCTGCAAAAATCATGAGATTCTCGAAGGCTTCTCCGGAGCCAAGAGCCTGAAGGTCAGTTAGACCTTGATCCTCAAAGGTACTTGGCTCCTAACTTCCTGGGCCTTAGAACCTTGGCACGAGTGGCAATGCCGCTGGTACCAAAGGTCACCAAATACTACATCTCCTTTTATAGACCCTAGTGCAATGAAGTGGAATCTTGCCAAGGAGGCAAGGAAGTGGAACAGGATCTGACATCCTATAAAAAAGAGAGAGACGCGAGATCTCCAAAGGCTTGTCACTGTACTAACAGCAGTGTTCATCCTGTTCTCATTCACCCATCTACCACCTTGTCTTCCAACCATAACCCCCAAGTACCAGGATTTTCCTGTCTGTATGGCAGAGCAATACTTTGCTTTAGAGATGCCACATTCCTACGCTGTCTGATACTGCCCAGGGCATGTACAGAGAATTTGCATGGTGCAGAGTCTATCACATGTTTTTAATTATGGCCTTTTCTTTTCCTTCCTCCCCATTTCCAGGCTACCTGGGCGCTGCTGGCCCTCGGCTGGATTTTTGTGCCTGTTTACATTGCTGCAGGAGTTGTCACAATGCCCGAGTACCTGAAGAAGAGATTTGGAGGACAGAGGATTCAAATCTACATGTCCGTACTGTCCCTCATTCTCTATATATTCACCAAGATATCGGTATGTATCCTACTGGAAAGCAACACTGTGTCTACAGCAAGCTGGCTTCATAGACAGAGTAATCACTCTGTGAGCCTTACAGTAATGTTACAAATAATTAAGGAACATATTATGCACCATAAATGCTCTCTTGCAACCCCGTACTCTTCCCCATACATCAGACAAGATCCTCAGCTGGTGTAAATTGGCTTAGCTCCATTGACTTCCATGTACACCATCTCAGGAGCTGATCCATTGCATCTCGTGTTGATTAAATTCTTTGCAAAAATAATCTTAGCATAATAGCATTTCTATGATTATTTTCTTTATTGAAATTTCTAATGTTAAGAATTGTATTTTAAGGAAACAACTAGTGTTATCTCTAGTCCCTCCACCTTCACGAATTGCTTCTATTGTTTCAATCTGTAAGATGAACGGGAAATGTATACCACCTTAAGGCACAGCACAGCACAGTGTTCTTGAAGCATTTTTAGTCGCAAGCCAGTAGCATTATATGGCACATGAAGCAATGTCAGCTTCTGATCATTTGAATGCTGCAAAGAAAGGAGCATATTCTCTGCTCAGCGCATTAACAGGAGTTACCTGTGCACCCGGAAGGAGGATTATAGTGCAAAGTCTTAGGCACAGGAGATATTCATTACCCAGGGGACTAGCTAGTTCAAGGGACTGGTCATAGAATCATAGAATATCAGGGTTGGAAGGGACCTCAAGATGTCATCTAGTCCAACCCCCTGCTCAAAGCAGGACCAATCCCCAACTAAATCATCCCAGCCAGGGCTTTGTCAAGCCTGACCTTAAAAACCTCTAAGGAAGGAGATTCCACCACCTCCCTAGGTAACCCATTCCAGTGCTTCACCACCCTCCCAGTGAAAAAGTTTTTCCTAATATCCAACCTAAACCTCCCCCACTGCGACTTGGTAATGGGTGTGACGTTGTGCAGTCTACATGGTTTTATAAAAATATAAGTGAATATAATGTAACTGGGATAGTTTTATAAAAATTTGGCAATAAGTGAATATAATGCAACTGGGATATGCTTCGTGCAAAAGGTCTCTTGTAAGGTATCATTACAAAGTGCATAATCTACTGAGTATGATCATCTGATTTGTATAAATGTACCACTCTGGTATCTAAAACTAGAAATATAAAATGTAACTCTGAGGGCCTATTGTAATTATGTAAAGTGTGGGCCATTAATGATGGTTTGGAATCTTGATGACTCCCATTGTCTGCAGATGGCTGTTTACCTGTGAGTCTTCCTGTATATGTGTGTGCTGGCAAGTGAGTAATGAAGTCTTGCAGTGACATGTGATCATGTCACCTGAACTGGAATCCATCTTTAACCTGGTGCTTTTCCAGTGAGGGGGGGTGAAAACCCAGAGGGACAAAGAGTTCCCGCCTTATGCAAAAGATATATAAAGGGGTGGAAGGGAGAGAGGGGAGAGGAGCCATCATGGAGAAGCCCCTAGATAACACCTAAGCTGGGACAAAAGCTGTACCAGGGGAAAGAATTGTGCCCAGGCCTGGAAGGTGTCCAGTCTGAGAAAAACTTACTGAAGCATCTCTGAGGGTGAGATTATCTGTATTTAGTTTGATTAGGCATAGATTTGCGCATTTTATTTTATTTTGCTTGTGACTTACTTTGTTCTGTCTGTTACTACTTGGAACCACTTAAATCCTACTGTCTGTATTTAATAAAATCACTTTTTATTTAGTAATTTACTCAGAGTATGTATTAATACCTGGGGGAGCAAACAGCTGTGCATATCTCTCTATCTGTGTTATAGAGGGCGAACAATTTATGAGTTTACCCTGCATAAGCTTTATTCAGGGTAAAACGGATTCATCTGGGTTTAGACCCCATTGGGAGTTGGGCATCTGAGTGCTAAAGACAAGCACACTCCTGTGAGCTGCTTTTGGGTAAACTTGCAGTTTTGGGACAAGTGATTCAGACCCTGGGTCTGTGTTGAAGTGGACTGGAGTGTCTAATTCAGCAAGACGGGGTGCTGGAGTCCTGAGCTGGCAGTGAAAACAGAAGCAGGGGTAGTCTTGGCACATCGGGTGGCAGCTCCCAAGGGGGTTTCTGTGATCCAACCCGTCACAATGGGAACTACAGTTTTTTGTCTCTAAGCCAAAGTTTATTTCCAGCCCACATCTGTAGTGACTAAGGCCTGGATCCTCACAGATCCTTCCGCCAGTGGAAGTTTGGAGCCTAAATACCTTTGAGGATCTGGGCCCAAATGCCCTTCTGGCATGATGACTTCTGGTCAGCTTCTGTGAGAGGCATTGCTGGCACAGGAGGGTACCAGATATTGGGAGGGAGGGAGCCTGCAGCTACTCCAGACTCATCACAGCTATACGGTGGCTTTTGGGGAAGCAGTATTTTTCAATGCCTTTCGGTTCAGTGGTCTGTGCTTAGTATTCACTGCTTATTCTCAGCGACCTCTCCTCTAAGGCTAATTCATACGCGTCTGACAGGTGTGTCTGGTTTAGCTTATTGGCCTCGGAGGTGTTTTCTCTAAGGTAACACCTTTGTTTTCAGAGTGCGTATTTAATGGCTGGCTCGACAGCGGGAGGTTTGGTTATGAGGGGGATTTTTCACGCCGCAGTTCCTGCTGGAAAGTAGGTTAATAACTTTGCTGCTCAGTTTCATAATCCTCCTGCTTGCCAGGAGGAGCGGCGAACTGAGTGAGTGATGGGGTCAAAGTGTGTGGATGCACACTCTTTATATTTCCTGCTGGGAAGACAAAGCGCATATCCATTATGTACAGGAGGCTCTTCACTTCCCCCCCTCCCCCACCCCCCTGCCACTTTGTGTATCTGGGGGCTGTAAAGATCACGAGGGCTAATGGAAGCTGGATTTTAGGGAGATGATTTGGGGGCAGAGAGGAACACGCTCTTTACCACTCCATTCTGTCTCGCTTTCCCATGGACGGTGTCTGCATCTTTCCACATCCCAGGTTTACAGATTTCTTTGGGGTTGATTAATACAGAACAAAACCTCCCCGCTTGTTATGTGCCACCTTCTGTATTTACAATGGGTGCATCTCAATTTTAATGCCGCTTTGTTTTTCAATCTGGCCTCGTTTACTATCCCCCTCCACAAAGTGAGACCCAGGGAGCTTCTGCGGCTCTAGGTCAGATCTCCAACCTGCATAAATAGGCCTAATGTTATTGAAGTTGTTACAGCAACCCTGATCTACACCAATGAGGAGCTGGCTAGGGTCCATTTTCAGATAGATAGGTTGAAGCACAAGACATTGGCCACTCACTCATAGTCTTTCCAGCTGATAGTCCATCACTCTGACCATTAGACCGTGTAGTCTCCCACGCCCAGGGTGATACCAGATGTTCTGTTTTAACAGATGCCAATGACCCCACCTACTAGAAAAGTGAGCTCGGACTAACCATTCACAACACCCACAGTGCTTGGGACCCTCCCTTGTTTCCCAGTGACTCATGCTCTTGTCTGTGCATTCATCTGGTTCCCCTTTCCAATGTCAGGAGCCTTTTCCTGCTGAGAGAGTTCTGACCCAGTCTGAATGAGGTGCCGATCACTTACATCCCTGACAGGCTGCTCTAAGTTGTGCTGTAATGGCTTCTGGGAGCTACTGCAGGGATATAGAGTTGCTGAGGGACAGGCCTACCTGATCTCACCCCGGAAGGCCCCCCCACACTAGGGGTATTAACCTGATGGGGAGGGTTTATGCGTGTCTGGGGCCTGGTACACGGAGCCACAGTGCAACAGCGAATCAGGCCCCATTCTCTCCACAGTTCAGTGCACCTTTTTGATCCTATTGTGTCTGTCCTTTTCCCCTCTGTCTCCCCCTCCCTCGCTTTCATAGTATCCTCCCTTCTGGTTGGGTTTTGAGCCTTCCGGTGGGCTGGAGATTATGTCAGAGAAGTGCTAAGAAATGCAACCCACTAGAGTCTCAAATTCTCCTTGCTCTTATTCCAGACAGATATTTTCTCTGGAGCGCTGTTCATCCAAGTCTCCCTGGGCTGGAACCTTTACCTGTCCACCGTGATCTTGCTAGCAGTGACAGCTGTCTACACTATAGCTGGTAATGATACTGCCTTAAAAGCAGCACACTAATCTGGAGTGTGGCAAAGACTCGCTTCCCCCAATGCATTTTACTTCTCTGCATTCTGGGCCCAATCCAAAGCTCATTGAAGTTGATGGAAAGAATTCCATTGACTTTGAGCTTCGGATCAGGGTCCCTAGTAATGGAGCGTCTGAACAAAATACAAGGTGGGACAGATAGTTAAGCATAAGGGTTTCACACATGCTGTAGGACATTTTGAGTGGCCCGTTCCATAATGCAATCTACTTCTCTGGTAGACTGTCCTTGTTTAGAGAAGGTGGTTTAAGCATGTTTTGGTGTATATCCTGGATTTTCTCCTCAGAGCAAATTCGGTGATAGCTGAGTGCCTGGCTGTAGACAACAGATTGATTGGCTTGTCTGGGGTGGTTGCTGGATCTGTGGAGGTAACTGTGGGGATCTGTGGGGTTTTGGTATATAGTCTTTTATAGGGTTCCATTTTTGACTAAACATGGACTTAACAGAGAGACTAGTTTTATGGCTTTTTACAACAATTTGTAACACACCCTACTGCCTGCTAACCCTTAACTGCCCACTTCATTTTAAGCGATCTCCTACAGCACATGTGAAACCTTTATGCTTAACAATCCGTCCCACCTTGTATTTAGCTTGGACACTCTGGTTACCTTCTCCAGACCTGAGGAAGAGCTCTGTGAACCTCGAAAGCTTGTCCCTTCCGCCAACAGAAGTTGGCTGGATATTACCTCACCCATTTGGCTCTCTCTTACCCTGTGGTTTGCCGTTCTCCCTACAGGTGGTTTAACCGCTGTGATGTACACAGATGTGCTGCAGACTGTGATCATGGTACTCGGAGCTTCGGTTCTCGCCTTTATAGGTAAGAGGAACAAGGGACTGTGTTCCCTACAATCTGAGTCAAACAAGGAGCTAGGCCCTATGGAGCATTTTTCCCCCTCTTTCAACAGAGACCCATAATTTAATATTAATAACAGGATTCACAGCCACATTTGGCACCTGTCCCCATAAACCAAGCTAGCTCCCCTCTTCCTTGTTTATTCCAAAGTGCTTCTTTTAGTTGTGCAAGGTGTTGAACGCCTTTTGCTCCCTTTGGGAGTTGACGGAGCCGCTTGCTGGATCAGATCCTCTGAGTCAAACTCTGCTCTAGTGCCCGTAACTCCTTTGAGTTTCAGCCGCCTCCACTGCTTTCCTCCAGTGGAGTTACTCTGGATTTACAAGGGAATCATTGGGAACAAAAACGGACCCTTAGCACGTTGCTTTAAGCCTGCCTGCCAAACAGTAACCCAAATGCTGCCTCCTCTGGTTTCATGTTTTCCTGATGAGGCTCTTCCAGAGGGTTTTGATCAGTGACTCTGGGTTCTAGGGGCACTTTCTTGCCAGTCCGGGTAATGATGCCACTGCTAAGGGAATTCGGTGGTGCTGGTGCTGTCTCCACCAGAATGCACTGCTGGGTGCAGAATTCCCCAGATCCCGTTAGCATCCCAGCATTTCTGGGTGCAATCCTGCTACCCCCACCACACACACCAACTGGGCCACCAAAATCTAGGTTTGAGGACAGCAAGGAAGAGAGGAGGGGGGAAAAAAGCAAGCAGGAGCGAGGACAAGATGGATGAATGACCTCGTAGCAGGGCATCAAACCTAAACCACTGGCTGCTTCCTTCTCAGGGTTTGAAAAAGTCGGCTGGTTTGAAGGACTTAAAGAGAAATACAGCACCATGATACCCAGTGTCATAGTCCCAAACACCACCTGTCACCTCCCACGCGCTGACGCCTTCCACATGCTCAGGAACCCTGTCACTGGGGACATTCCTTGGCCTGGGCTTATCTTCGGCCTCTCTGTGCTGGCTACTTGGTGTTGGTGCACTGATCAGGTAAAGTAAGTCTCTTTTCTCTTTCTCTCTCTCCCCTTCCGCCTTTTATCCCAGTATCGTCCTTTCCAGGCTGCTGCACTGTTCGCAGAGTCACGGGAATGATGAATGTGTGTGTCCGTCTGTCTGTCTTTGGGGGGCCACCGCTTCTGCTGACTGGAATAGACCAGATCTGCTCATTCTTTCCACAGCTCCTGTTGCAGTTCAATGCTTCTGAGTATTGGGAGTGGGGGGCTTGTTTTGATGGTGGGGAGCAGCAGGGTGTGATGTTTTCCCCTATGTGCACAGCTGGCTGGTGAGCAAGTGGGGTCTCTTTATGGAGGTAGGCAGTAAAAGCCTCATTCTGAAAGCCAGGAGGTCTGTGTTCTGTTCCCGGCTCGGCCAATGATATGGCACGTGACTCTGTGCAAGTCACTTAAATCTCATCTATGACCCACTTTTTTGAAATTCCTGCACACAAGGTGCGGCAGACGCCCGAAGTATTGCGCAGCGGCAGATCACCACCAACGTGCAGTCCTTCATCTGTTCACGAACTAGGAGCCTCGTGTGAAATGTACTGAGCAAATCATAGAATATAGAATCTCAGGGTTGGAAGGGACCTCAGGAGGTCATCTAGTCCAACCCCCTGCTCAAAGCAGGACCAATTCCCAACTAAATCATCCCAGCCAGGGCTTTGTCAAGCCTGACCTTAATACTAAATACAAAAACCTAGGGTGGGCTCAGAGCACAGAGAAATGGGCCCTTCTTTAGACAGCCTGGCTCTCAGTGTTCAAAGGTGGGAAATTCAGATCTGCTCACTGCAATCCAGTGTGGGATTTTTAACAAAATGACGTGTTCTTTTTCACGCCCTACTCTGAGCTCTTGTCTCATGGTGCTGAGTGCATTGTTGAGCAGCGGCTGCGTTTCACCCTAGAGGTGGCTGCATTGCAGTGGCGGGTGAAGTGATGCCAGTAAAGGGCAAGGGAAAATTTCCTCGCTGCAATCAGACCCTCGCTGGTGTCAGCAACAGTGAACCATGCAACAGAGATCTGCAGTGCAGATCAGAGAGGAGAATGTTATCATAGGCTTGCAAAGTGCTTTGGGATCCGTCGAGATGAAAGTATCCTGCATTAGATGATGAGTCTGTTTTCTCTCTGCAGGGTTTTCTTTTAACTCTTTCCATTTTTATACTGACTGCAGGTTATAGTGCAAAGGTCTCTCTCTGCCAAGAACCTCTCCCATGCCAAGGGTGGATCGGTGCTGGCGGGTTATTTGAAAATGCTCTCTATGTTTTTCATTGTCATGCCTGGTATGATCAGCAGAGCTCTTTACCCAGGTAAGCTGCTGTTCCTTACCGTTGGACTGTTCGTGGATTGCGAATACAATTTCCTTGTGTCGGTGCAGACCTGCCAGAGATCAGCAGTCTTGCCCCAGGGTTTATCTCCATACAGTGCTATTGGCAATTCAGATGGAGCTTCCCAGCCCCTGACTCCACTTCCAGGTTTGGGGTGCTGCTTTAGGACATCTGTGGCAGAAGTCATTGGGACAGTTGCAAGGGACAGGTGTCAGAATATCATCTTGTGGACACTGCATGTATCTAATAGGAGACAAAAGAGAGAAACATGGAGACATAGAGTATGTTTAGACTGCACCCTAAGCCCAGGCTCTGACTCAGGTTTGAGCCCTTCCATCCACACACAAATCTGTCTGACTCAGGTCAGCAAGTACTCAGGACCCGGGTCCTATAAACCTCCTAGGGGGGTGGATCAGAGCCCAAATCCTACTGTGACTTGGGTCCTAGCCCTGTCATTTTGCAGTGTGGAGGCAGGTCAAGCCGCAAACCCAGGCCAGAAGGTCTGCATAGTGCCGTATGGACGTGTCAGCACATCCAGCAACGGTAAGCCCAGGTTTACAATGGAGTGTGGGTGCTCTAGCACGGGCTTGGAAACGCAGAGTCCACAAGCCCAGGTCCCACCGACCTAACTTTACAGGGCAGTGTAGACAGACCCATACAGACTTTAGGGGCGGGTCTTTTGAGTCAGACATGGAATCCTGTTTGTTCCGTTAGGACGCTGATGTAATAGTACAAGTATTTCACCTGAGACACCCCTCTTCCCCCTGCTTTGTCATGGGTTCTGCACGGTAGGCAACTGCCAGGCTGAGATTCTGCTTGTGGAAAGAAGCAAGATCTCCCCTCATCTCCGCCACCCAGAGCAAGCTGTGTTAGACCCAGCTGAGTCCTCAGATTCTCACTGTTGCTTCGGATCGGATTGCTGTGAATGCACTAGGTGCAGGGGGAGCCAAGCAGGGCTGCAGTGTTTGTTTCCTCTGTCCCCCTCTAATGATGGCTGGGCCACACAGAGAGATGGGTGAGCCTGCTGCAGCCTTAGCTAATGGCGCCGGCTCTTTTAGCATAGGCAGTCAAGACTCATGCGTTTAGAACCAGAGGTCCCAGGTTCAATCCCAGCTGCCACCAACCCATCTAGGGGTGTAGCGTTCCATCTGCTCTGAACCAAGTTTGCAGTGTGTCATCATGAGGCTCTACCTTTATTTGGGGGCCCGAAATGTTCTTTGGCTCCCATTGTGATAGCTTGGAAAACTGTGTTCTTGCTGTTTTACTGCCTTATATTAAATATATAAGATATCAAGAATCAATTCCTTTAAGACAGTTTCCAATAGCTGGAGTAGATATGCCACAAAGGAGGTTTAAGCTGGCTGGTTCGGTTTCTAATCTTTCCTCTCTGCTACAGATGAAGTGGGATGTGTGGACCCGAAAGTCTGCGAAACCGTCTGCGGAGCTAAAGTGGGTTGTTCTAACATTGCCTATCCTAAGCTTGTAATGGGACTCATGCCTGTAGGTGAGAAAGCTGTATTCTTAGGGGTGTGAACTTGTACTAGCACTGAACAGCTGTGTTCTCGGAATGGAGTGGCCTTTGGAGCTATCCATATGAGGAACTAATGTCCTGCAATTATCAGTTGGTTTGGTAAACAAATTAAAAGATAGCAAAGTTTTCTTTCCATTATGTAGCAGGCAAGCGTGTGTGTGTTTGACAAAGAGATGGATAAATAGAAGTAGCCGCATTGAATGGAAAAGAAAAAAGTATTTGCTATGGCAAAATATCAAAAGAAAACTAAAATCCCAACATATTTTTCAAAAAATGCTATGGACATTTTCCAATTTTTCAGCCAAAGTTTTTAGTTTTCACATTTTTAATTGAAACAGTAAAATTCTAAAGAAAAAAAATGTTCCTGGAAAATTTTTATTTTGAAAAAAGGGCATTTTTTGGAAGAAAAAAGAATTTGACCTTAAATGTTGACTAGGTCTAAAAAAGTCGAGGTGGGCCCGGACCAGAGCCGCAGAGCCAAAGGGCTCTCTGGACTCTGTTCACGTTCATATGCAGGAGCTAAAAGACCAACAATCTGAACCAAATTTTCCTTGTTGGTTTCCCAGGACTCCGGGGTTTGATGATAGCTGTGATGTTGGCAGCCCTGATGAGTTCCCTCACCTCGATCTTCAACAGCAGCAGCACGCTCTTTGCCATAGATATCTGGCAGCGGCTCCGCAAGAAAGCCACAGAGCAGGAGCTCATGATTGTTGGCAGGTCCTCTCACTTCCTTATGGCTTCACTGAGCATGTTATTTTGATGGCAGGTCTTAAACTCTCCAAAATGTTCTATCTGGACTCTGGGATTCATAGATTCCAAGGCTGGCCAGAAGGGACCACTGTGAACATCTCATCTGATCTCAGAGAACTGCCCTGAATCAATTCTTGTTTGAACTAGAGCGTATCTTTTAGAGGGAGGGGAAAAAACAGGTGAAAATTAACATGCATGTTAATGAAAAAAGTAAAACTTGAGATGAGTTATGTTTCCCAACTTTACCTGGAGTAGATTCAGTTACATAGACAGGCTCAATTTGCCACTGACCTGGAGAGATTATTTCTTCTATGTTCTCTAAATTTGTCATAGACGCCTGTCCTAAGCACAATCCATAGTGAAATCATGGCACCCTCTATTGGCAGACTCCAATACTGCATCACACCAAGGCTGTAAAACAGTTCCCTTCCCACTAACACTGTTAATAATAATCTGCACTTCTGTAGAGCCTTTTATTGAGGTCACACATATTAAGTAAGCTTCAAAACATCCTTGTGAGTTAGGTGAAGGATAGAGAGGGGTGAAAGCATCAGCTGTTTAATAGTACACAGCAATACGGCACACCAGCTCAAGGCAGAAATGGAGGAGGATATTGAATGCCGCTGAAACTTCGGTGGGAATTTTATTAAGTAGGAAGTAGTGACTTAGTTGGAATTTGGTAACGGCACTAAAGACCTCTACTGTTCTGAAAGGTGTCTGTGGGATTTTAATGATCACAAGTTGTCAGGGTCTCTGTCTCATCCAAGAGACAGTGCCTCCGGCAGTTCCCACTAAAAACGTGTCGGGTTACTGGGGCAGTCATGATTCAGCTAGCCCTGAGATTGCCACGCACAGAGCCACCTGCACCACTTCTTGCAGGGCTCTGGATTCTCCTGGGATCTCTCCCATTCATTCAGGTCCTTACGAGGCCCCACACAACTTAATTTGACCACTCTGGCCAGATCTCAGCAAAGGGTTGTTAGCTATCTTCCTTAGGAGAGTGAAATTTACTTCCTGCCTGGTTACAAGGAGAAGCCTGTCCTAGATTTCACTTCAGATGAGGAATTCACTCAGGGTGCACAATGGTTTTCCCTAGAATTCATTGAAAACACAAGGAAGTGTCTCTTGATTGGGGATTGCATTTCCAGGTGGATTCTGAAACATGCCGAGCTAATACTCTTTGTTCCAATCTCCGGTCTTCCAGAGTGTTTGTTCTCATCCTCATTGCCATCAGTATTCTCTGGATTCCCATCATTCAGATGTCCAACAGCGGTCAGCTCTTTGACTACATTCAGTCCATAACCAGTTATCTGGCCCCACCAATTACTGCCCTCTTCATCCTGGCAATCTTCTGCAAGAGGATCAATGAGTCCGTAAGTGAGGAATCAGTGACTGGGCCGGTATGAATAGTAGTACCACCTCAGGGGGGGCGTGCGTGTGTGCGTGTATTCTTAGTAAACCTTCAAGTGGATTATTGCAAACCTCTATCTGGAAAAATTAGAAATCAGAGGAGTTAGAACTGGTTCGAGTTGTTTGGGATTAACAATAAAATGATTTTAAACAGGAAATTTCACAGGACAGGATGGTTGGGGGACTGGGACTGGTCTATGGAACCTTATATCTCCAGGTTACCCGTTCAAACCCAGCCCAGCAAAGCTGTGACCATCACAAAGTGGCTTAGTGGCATGAGTTAGTGGGCCTTACCCCTGTTTCTATTGGATGGGTGTCAGCTTCGCAGAAGCCACCACAACTGGGGCAAATTGGCAGCCTCAGCAGAGGGGCCATGGAAACTCAACTAGCTTCATACTCCTAGAAGTGGTCCCTCTAGGTCTAGGTCAGTGAGGGGCAAACTTGCACTCCCACTCTCTGTGCTGTAACTGCTCTACATACAGAGAGGGCCTTAGGCCCAGATCTTCAAAGGTATCCAGGTCCCTAACTTCCATAGCTTTGAGGATCTGGCCTTAGTCTCTAGGCGACAGATCCTCAGCTGGTGAAACTTGTTTTGGCTCCATTGAAGTCTGTCCATCCAGCACGTTTCACTAGCTCGAAATTCATTTATAAAACACCAACCATGTTTGACTTCCCTCCAGTCCAATATGCAGAGGTGGAGACTCAGACTTCTACCATTCCCCTGTGTCTCTCTGTGCCCTCTTCTTTCCTCTGTCAGCGAGAAGGGGGAGCATCACTGGGGCTGTTTAATCCCATTGTTCTGAAACTTCCACTGGGGCCTGGTTCTGCTCCTGACACAGGCTTAGCTTTCTGAGGAATGAGGAACCCCCTAAGGGATTTCAGACCCTATTTTAGAACGTAGCTCAGGGTCCAAATTATTTCTGGAAAATTGGACCTTTTTGCTAGACCCCTTGAAAACAAAGTGGCAGTGAAAATGAACCCCTGCTCCCTTTTCCAGTAACAGCCCTCCAAGCGTCTTTCTAACCTTTCTTATGGTTCTGTCTCCCCCCGTTACGGTGTGGCCAGAAACAACTGTCTCCCCCTGGGAAGGACTACCGAGTCTTCCAAGGGCTTTTACCCCTGTTTCTGAAGCATGTGGGGTGGCCACTGTCTGAGGGGACTAGATGGACCAATAGGTCCCAATCCTGCAATGAGATGAACCTCAGTGGAACCTTTTGCCCACCCAGAGCCTCACTGAAATCAGTGAAAGGACCTTAACTCAGTCGGGTCCGACATGTCTGTCTTGCAGTTAGAAGGGTGGGAATGAGTAGATTACAAATTCTGAGGGCCATTAAAGGTATCTAGACCCTCCCTTGCTGTCCTGCTCTGTTGACTCCATCCTGGAGAGAAGGGACCATTCCCAGAAAGGGACTATAATCCCCACCCCCCAAAGATGCTTTCAAGGATCCCTCACTTCCTTATGCATCTCTTCCTATGTTTTCTTCCCAGGGTGCTTTCTGGGGCCTCATGTTTGGGCTGGTCGTAGGTGGCATTCGAATGATCATGGAGTTTTCCTATGGTGTGCCATCCTGTGGCGAGGAGGACCCAAGACCAGCTGTGCTAAAGGATGTGCACTACCTGTACTTTGCCCTCATTCTCTGCGTGCTCACGGGCATCGTCATTACCCTAATTAGTCTCTGCACCCCACCAATCCCAGAGGAAAAGGTAAGCAGCTCTCCAGTTCAAACCTTTCAAGCCCCTCCCCATCATAGGGTCCAAGTGTTCTCCCTGATCTGTACAGCCCTGGCTCTCCTATTGCTGAGATCTCAGGGCCTATAATGCACGTCTACAAAGAAGCACCTTTCCCAAGCCCTTCTGTTTTCCAGGGCTCAGAGTGTTAACACTGCTTGAGGCTCAATGAATTATTGAAATGGAGTGTGAGTTCCCATGCTGTATGTACAGCTCTAAACACACACACCACAGCACATCATATCTGGGAGAGAAGGTAAAGAAGTGTGTTGCTGAGAAGGAATTAAATAGATCTAATTGAAGCTTCTGTCCTATTTCAGCAAAGCCCCCATCAATCTTGCAAGCAAACAAGATTAATATCTTTGCAACACTGGCATTTAGAGAAATAACATTCCATCCCAATGTGATCTCAATTACATTTAACAACATAGTGTCATGGTACAGAAGAAAGCAACTTTCTTTTACTTACTGTATTAAAACAGAACTGTGCATAAAGGTTAAGGTTTTATTGAGTGTCAGCTTAAAGAGCTACTGTCAAGTAGTTTAGGGTCTAAGGAGGTTTGGTTTACTGAACGGTTGCATAAAAATTGGGGGCAGGAAAAGGAAAAAAACATCAGGTGCAACCATGTTCCATGACTAGTTTTTTTTTAAAAGAACTTCTGAATGGGGTATAGGATATATAGATATTCTGGGCCACATGTAGCCCTGGTGTATCTCTGTTGACTTCAATGGAGGGGATAGGTTTAAATCCAAGTGATTGAAATCACCAACGTTACTCATGATTTAAATCATCACTTTTAATTGAGTCTTGCATTTATACGTTTTAGTTATTTTCCTATTGATTCTCATTGGTTGATAACCATTAAAACATGTCGATTTGCAACTAAATATAGCCTTTACATGAAATCTGGTTCTTTTTGCTAACCAGGAAGATGCACCAAACTTACACAAGCTGTGATTATGTCATGTGACATTGACCGCCGTGACATTTTCTGCCCTGGGGCTGGAGCTCCCACCCAGCCCTGCCCTCGCACCACCCAGCCCCCAAACTGGTGGGGGGACCCACAGCTGCCCAGCCATGGCCCATAAATCATAGAATCATAGAATATCAGGGGAGGAAGAGACCTCAGGAGGTCATCTAGTCCAATCCCCGGCTCAAAGCAGGACCAACCCCAACTAAATCATCCCAGCCAGGGCTTTGTCAAGCCTGATCTTAAAAACCTCTAAGGATGGAGATTCCACCACCTCCTTAGGTAACCCATTCCAGGGCTTCACCACCCTCCTAGTGAAATAGTGTTTCCTAATATCCAACCTAGACCTCCCCCACTGCAACTTGAGACCATTGCTCCTTGTTCAGTCATCTGCCACCACTGAGAACAGCTGAGCTCCATCCTCTCTGGAATCCCCCTTCAGGTAGTTGAAGGCTGCTGTCAAATCCCCCCTCACTCTTCTCTTCTGCAGACTAAATAAGCTGGCCAGGGCCAGCAGATGGGGGACCCTGCAGCTACCAGCTGCCCAGGCGAGGGGACTCAGCAGCCGCCCAGCCCCAGGGCAGGGGAATCCCGGAGCTCCCAGGCACCGCATCGGTGGGGGACCTGGAGCCCCAGCACAGCGGGTGCTGAACCCACCTCTCCCTTTTGTCAGGGATCCTTTTAGTGAAAGTCAGGGACAGGTCACGGGAAATAAACAAAAATTCACGGCAGCCCAGGACCTGTCCCTGACTTTCACTAAAAAGATCCCTGACAAAAACCTGGCCTTAATTATATAGCTTAACGGGCATTTATTCAGATTCTTAATTTTGACATTATCTTAGGAAATGATGCATTTTTTATTTGCTAGATGATGATGAACTTTTTACTTGTGATTTGTGTCAAACTCTATTTGGATGGAAATTCAAATTCAGTTCAAATGCTCCAAACCGGCATTTTAAATTTTGTATTATTTATTATTATTTATTTATTTATTTATTTAATTTATTATTATATTTATTATTTATTATTAAATAAAGCTACCTTAAATGTGCTGGATACGTAAGAAAATTTTCTTATCAAAACATGTTTTTTCATTTAAAACTAACTGCTTTATTCAACAAAGGCTGCATTATCTGTAATTAGTGAATTGAACTGATTATTTCTTGTCACTGTATCCTTTAAGATTTTAGAACTAGTTGATCTGGTCCTCTCACACCTAGTTTTTATTCACTGATTGAAAGAGGCACACAGGTTTTCCTTGGTTTTCAACTCCCATTGGTTTCTTAACTTTGAACCAGTCACTGAACTGAGCTAGTTGGATAAACTGAAACGAAGAAAATACCCTTGCTGCACTTGTAGAAAAGCCCACTGCTGTGAAAAGCTGGGTTAGCACTTCATACTCTTGTTCCAGGTTCTTAGCCAGTGACGTCCACCAGCTCGGTGGTTTGACATTCTTTAAAAGTTGGCACCAAATATATACTACTCGATATTATTATTTTTTGCATTTAATTTAAAAGTTTTAATAGATTCATGATAAATATAGGCCTTAACATAGGTTGTCATTATTTCAAATTTCATTTTAAATA